>NC_050452.1:5111479-5353979 GCF_903995425.1 Onychomys torridus | reverse complement strand
TTCCTTCCTACCTTCCTTCCTTCCTTTCTTTTTTTCCTGGTTTTTCGAGATAGGGTTTCTCTGTGTAGCTTTGCAACTTTCCTGGATCTCGCTCTGTAGACGAGGCTGGTCTGGAACTCACAGAGATCTGCCTGGTTCTCCCTCCAGAGTGCTGGGATTAAAGGCGTACACCACCACCTCCTGGCCAAATACCACTTTCTACATGACCGTTTTATACAGCTAATTGATATATTTACTCTCTTGTGCTTCCACTCAAATTAAATGTGGGTAGAAACAGTTGTAAAGTTGAAAATAGTTGATAAAGTTTAGCGAAGAGTAAGGATTGCAAACATTACTTCTGTGTGACTATGGAACCATCACAAAACATTGTTAAAAGCTGAGATAAAGGAAACAACTGGCCGCCATGTCTCCACCCAAGGCTGCCCTACTTCATTGCTCTTTCTGGAAATGATGAGCATGCTAAATGAGGAAGTCACTTTTAGCCTTCACTAAGCAGGCTACTGCCCATCACAGAGCCATCCTCATATCACTAGATAAAGAGAATATCCTCTGATATGAAAACACTGGAAGATATGTTGTCTAAATGAGCCATCTGCATATCATTGTCCATGTATCACCATCAATAATTCAAACTGAATTCCTCATCTGTGAAGACTGATATTCCTTATCAAGTAAAAAAGAAGCCACTTATGAGTACAGAAAAACAGCAATTGAGCCTCCTTCTGCTTGGCAGAAGAAATTAAGTGAATAGGCGTTTTTCCTGCTAATGTGGTTTAAAATTCCACAATACATTGGCAGAGGCTCTCTCCAGCAGGCTACTGGAAAGTATCATATGTATATAATTATGCCACTAGTTCTCTCCCTCAGTGCCACTGGTTAATAATGTGATATTTTCCTGATTAGTGAAAGGCAGAGAGCCATTACCCACAGAAGCAGGATAAAAGAACAATGGGTGCCTGACTCTGAAATGGCATGACAATGACCTTTGCCCTGTAGCCCAAGGGCTTGCAGCTGGGACAGACATCATTAAAGACTGCATGTCAGTCCTCTTCTGTGTCCCAAGCCCCTCCATTACAGGCCCCCTTTGTCTTACCGAACCTCAACTTGTGCATCTCTGAAATGGGGATAGTACCAGGCTTAGTTCATACATTTTTCAGAAAGTAAAAAGACAGGGTAGCTTCTGGGGGCATATGAACCCTTGCAGTTTCTATTAAATTTGTCACTGAAAACATAATCATAAGTTATTAATGTTAAAATACTAGGCAAGGCCATTGTTTTCTTGGCATGTTTAGAACTAGAAGGATAAGCAAATAATTACTATTGATTTCACAACTGGAAAAGGAATATAAAGCTGGAAACAATGGTCACTTGTAATTAAGCATCTCTGTTTCTTCTAATTTTTAGAGTAAATGCAATATTATAACTCTTTACTTCTATTAACTGCCAGAATCAATCTGAGAACCCATTTTCCCAATACTCAGAATGAAAAGAACAGGAGTTTGTTTTCATTAGACACAGAGAAGTGGTTTCATATACATGCATGCATTGCAGAGGCATTATTTAAGCTATAGTGCATATAATGAACAAACTGTAATCATATCTTTGTCCCAACTCAATTACAGAGGGAACTCATAACTTAGAGCTTTGCAATAAATATCTATTTCCAATTTGGGGCTGATCATTAAATATGGTTCACTCTGGGAATCTGTTAAATGCAAGAATGTTAAAATTCACTTACATTACTTAGAACATATTGATTCTCATGACTATTAATCCACATAAAACAAGTGGTTCATCTACAGAGAAAGAAGCATTTCAGAAAAATTACACTCAACTCCCATGAGTTTCTGGCTCTGTTCAAGTCAGAGTTCCAACATTTTCAATCCCAGAAATCTTGATTGGCATTTGAAATAAAACTTACTTCCTCCTCCTCCTCCTCCTCCTCCTCCTCCTCCTCCTCCTCCTCCTCCTCCTCCTCTTAATTCTTCCCTCCTCTTCTCTCTTACCCCTCCTTTTCTTCAGTTGTGGCCTCTTGAAGGACATTAGTGTTTACTTCCTTCCATTATCATCCTACTCTCCAGAAATAATGGAATAAATTATTTGCACACATATGCTTAGTGACAAGACTTCAAAAATTAAAGTTCCCATAAATTACTGCATTTCACTAGACTGGGTCTGCCAGTCAGCAGTGTTCATGGTATAATATCCAGGAAAATATCCCCATATTTGAAAAGCTATGAAATTGTTTTTGCTTGATTTTGGTTTTGTTTATAGGCATAGTCAGTCTCATAGTGTAGTGTGGTTGGCTTAGAACTCACTCTATAGCCCAGCTTGCCTTGAACATAAGTCTTCCTACTTCTGCCTCTAAAGTATAGGCATTGCAGGCATGAGCACCACACTCAACTGCTATTCTGAAATATGAAATTCTTATGTTCCCAAGCATTTCAAATAAAAGCCATTCACACTGTAGCGCTGATATTTTGAATGAAGGAGTCATTGTTTAGACATCTATTTATTTGTGAACTAAGATGACAGAGCTATAGGGATTTCTAATAGTCAACCATAACTTAAATTTTAAAATGAAACTTACCACATTTTAACCTAACAGATTAAGTTACAAGCACAGTTATTTTGGAAGTTAACCAGGCTGCACAAACATGTCAGACAGGAGCTGTAAAAAATGGAATATAGGGGCCTACAGCAACCTGAAGAACAATGTCTCATCTGAAAAGGCTCACATTAAAACAAACCCTGAAAAATTGCTGTACCAGTCAAACTCAATATTTCCAAGGGAACGGTGACTTATGAATGCCAAGGTAGGCTGCAAAGGCTTCTCCAGCTAGAACACCATGTGACTCTGTGACTTGTGACAGTGTGGAGAAGGAGGGTTATTAAAATTATCAACACTGTTCTTATGCAACCAAGAGAAGTTACTGCTGGCCAGCATTGTAGAAATGACGTAACAGCAACAAGCTCTGTCTGGTGTAGCCCTGACCAGACAGGACCTCCCACGGAGCTACTGCGATTAGGAATCATAGAGTACGAAAGATGACAGGTCAACATGAGTGGAAAAGGAAAGTCAATAAACTGCCAAATTCTCAGTGTGACAAATAGGGAGGTTGTGGAGCTTTGCTGTGTCTTCTCCAGTGTAGAAAACAGGAAGAAGAGAAAAGAATGAACCCCAAACACATTACATAGCATCATTTGTAATGACAACAGTGAGTTAGTCTGAAAGTCTAAAATAGGTCAAACAGAACTCAAAGGGTTTTTTTCTCAATATTTAAAAGGTGTCTTTACAGAGCTCAGGTATATGAGCTCTTGGGTATCGTGCCCCTATTTCCCTTTGTAGCATTAACTAGACAAGAGACAGAACATTTGAGTCACACAAGATTGCTCCCACTGTAGGAGTTTGGTTAGGTTAAATGCATACTCACAATGGTTATGGGCTTAAAGAAATCAATTTTACCCATTTGAGTCAATTGTGGCAGTCTTAATATTGACCACATTTACTCAAGTGTCTGCTGCATATATCTCACAGCTACTAAGGGCTTATTTATAAATGCTATGCATATAACACCCTTTCCTCTGGAAATAAAAAAAAAGTGATTTGAAAAAATTCTTTTGCTCTTTTTCTTCACTTTAATGGGGCAGTGCCAATAGGTCAGAATGTCCGCATACATTATATAGATCTTTATCTGAACCTTTAGTGAGAACAAAACCAATGACTATCATAAAAGTACAGAGGGGCCTTAAAGATATGTGTCTTATATTAAAACTTGCACATCAAAGTTTAGCACATGTAGACACAAAAAGGGGGAAATAAGACTTAAAAACATAACTTATTTTGTCTACTGTTTGCCTAAGACTCTCCACAGAACCACATTTGGGGTCTGATTCCATTCCAAAATTTATATAAATCTTGTAAGATTATTTTTAAGACATGAACACCAGAGTTAACATCACTAATAAAGTGTGGTGTACTTTGAACATACTTTTACCAATAAGAGACAAGCAAGATGTTATTGGGGTACATGGGAAAATTAAAAAGACCCAAAGTTTTTTACTTAATTATCAAAGCAAATGTATTTGTTGTTGTTGTTTTCTTGCTCTCAAGCACAGGTATTTATAAAACATGAATGTCTAGGATGTATATCTATGTATACACATCTATACATACGTACATACAGTGTCAAGCATTGTGCCTTCTGAAGTAGAGCATATGTGTATAATGACATTGCAGTACTTAGAGACTGGCCACCTTCATAAACAATATAGTGAATTAAGCTGAATAGAAATGTGATTATCAATATGAAATATCTTTGCCATAAATAACAAAATTATTTTTGAAAGCTTAGTGGTTTCTTTCAGCCTTGGATTTTTCTCACTATTATGTTTATAGAGAAAAGCCTGACCACAGGCCACTGTATTTACACCACATTTGAATATAAAATATCTAAAATAGGATGGGAAGTGATGCGGATATTTTCATAGGTTTGAAAAAGCTCAATATTGAAGAAAAACCTATAAACCATGTGCAGACCATGATGCTTAGAGAGTAAGGTGGTTGTAGTGTGTAGGTACTATGTTGGCCTATGACCTGTCTGAAGGTCCTGAGGGTTTCTCAATTATAGAAATTAAGAGATACATGCTAGAATTTCAAATTCCTCAAGAAGAGCTGAGAATTTGAATCTTTTCAGTCTCCCAAGATCAAATGTTTGCAGCTCACCCAAAAATTACGGGGAAAGAGAGATACATACATACATGAATGCATGCATACATATATACATACATAAATACTTGAAGTCTGGCCTATCTCTGGGCCATAAGTTAAGAAGCTACCTAGCTCAGGCTAAACCACAGGTTAACTATTAACAACCTAGCTCAGGATAACCTATATTAATTAACCACCCTACTGCTGGCTTTCTGACTTGTACTTCTGATAGCCACTTTCTTGCTAAGTGGCTCTCTCCTTCATATTTCAGCCCATCTGGCTGTAGAAACCAATCACTTCTCAAGTTACAATCTGCATTTCAGAGAGTTGCTCACAGATACCCAAAGATAGACAGACAAAATATATATTTAAATGAATAAATAGTTAAACAACCTGTGTGTGTGTGTGTGTGTGTGTGTGTGTGTGTGTGTGTGTGTGTGCGCTCTCGCACGCATGTGCATGTGTGTGACAATTTAGGGAAATTGCATGAGAGCAAGTGTGATGATCATAGTTTAAGGATATCAGGTTAGTCAGAAGACAATTTTTTAATATAATTTAATTTTTGTAGGTTGAATAGAATCAATATGCTAGAGAATATGAAGAATATTGTTAAGAGAAACTTTCAAATATGGAAATTGGAGAGGAAGGGAAAGCCCTCCAGGGGACTGATGCAATCCTGCAAGCCTTTCAAGCCTGGTCATGATGAGCTCATTCTGTTACTCAGGCCAGTGCATCACCGCCTGTGGACAATGGCCCTGTCCATTTCCTCACAGCTATAATTCTGAAATACTACATCCTACTCCTTTATCCTCAATCAATTCCTCTCATATGTGCATCCAATTCAAAATTCCACTTCTAGTTCTCAATCCTCCATGGACTCCAGCAGTCTACCCCACATCCTTCTGCTCACTCCAGTCTCTTCAAAACCACCTTCCTTTTCTGCTTTTCCACAGAAACTTGCTGTTTTCCTGTTCTGCCTTTTGAACCCACTCTCAGTAAGTCTCCATCTTGGTATTTCTCCATTTAATACCATTTTCAGTCACACATCCCCCAGTGCTGTTCTACACAAAAGCCTCTGGTGATAATGATTGGAAACGTTGTGTAAGATCCACGTGTAATGCTGTTCACCTGTCACCTGCATTTCGCCGTTGAAGAATCCAAGTAAGAAATGAATAGCATTGTGATTTCTTTTTTGTTTGTTTTTTTTTTTTCCTTCAGACATGTGAAAATGTAATTTTGTGACAGTTTTGTTAGGGGTGAGAATTTTGCCTTCTTTTCCCTTCCTTCAGTGGTCTCCAGTGTCATTACTGCCTAGGAAGCCAGTAAAGGCCCTTAAGTTACAACAGGCGAATCATTGCTTTTTAATCAGGAAAGGGTTGGATGAAATCTCCCTCCAGTGTTAAAAAGATAGCAGTTTATTTAAAGAAAGTATTTACACTCCTCACTAATTACTTAGGTGTGTGCACCCTGATACCAAAGCAGGACATTACACCCTTCAACCATCTTCAATACATTATTAAATTAAATTCAGGAAGAGATGTGGATTTAAATCAGAAAAAATGCTTCAGCGATTGAGAATATAATAGCTTGCAAATTTCTCACTTTTTTTTTTAAAGAAAATAAAAACCAATAGAATCTTCCTTAGAGGCAAAAGACATTTACACAACTGGGCATCTATTCTAAGCACGACTATAGAATTGCGGTCCTCGTCTGACTAAAGTTTTGTAGCAAAGAAAGTATTTCAGCATGCCCAGAAAAATAATTTAATTAAAAGAAAAGTATATTCAGGCTGACCACTTTAGAAGAAAAGGTCTTTAAAGTATTCATCCTAGATTTTATAATGGACTATCTTCTTGCAAAAATTCCTTCTAAGTTTTTGATCCACTCATGGGATTTCCTGTTTTCTCTTGCTTGCCTGCTTGCTTTCAATCAGCTATATAGAGTAGCATCTATGATTAAATAACCAAGTTGGGAGTCTGAGTGAAACCAGAGGTAAGGTCTCTACTATTATGGATTTCATGGTAGCATGTGGATAGAACAAATAAATTAGTATTTTTCTTTGGTAACACATTAGTCCTAATTTGCAATTAGTGCTGGATGAAAAAAGTAACTGGGTAGAATAAAAGACAACCTTAGAAAGTCTTGTTAGGTCAAGTCACATTCTTTTGAGCAAGTAAAGAGAGACAAAATGCTTGGTGCTTTCATGATTAAAAACCTAATACTTCATGTGCTAAACTAAAAAAAAGTATGGATTTAAAAAATTGAATCCACCAAAACTAAAATCAATAAATAAAATACAAAAAAATAAACCCTCCTACTTGGTGAGGAATGGAGAATTACAGAATGAAGGATCACTGAACTAAGAAATGACAAGAGTGCAAGAGGGTCTGGGACTCAGGGGTGGGCAGTTCAGGCGGCCACACTCCTAAGACAGGTAAAGAAGGCATCACTCAGGTCTTTTGACTGTGATAGAGATTTTGATTCTTAGTTTTAGAGCAGGGAGAAAGATAATTAGAGAAAAATAGCTGGAAACTAGTTTGGGAAAGGATGTGAGGTTATCAATCAAAAGACCACAGTCTAGGGGAAAGATCAGGGTAGCTTCTTCCAGAACAAGACATTGTATTTGAGAAATGAGTCAACCAAATGATTGACACTGGCTGTCTGGGGAATGTTTAGAAATGAATGCTGAGAGGCTAAGGTGAAAGCTACATTTAAAAGAAACAGCAGACTTTGTTGGAGGAGTATTGTGCAGTTTTTGAACCTCAGCTTGTCCAGTGAATATCCATGGAGGTCATTGCATGTATTTAGACTAAAGAGAAGTCCATACCATAGATAGACAGTTAAAAGTTACGGGGCAGTGAGTCTACAACACAGAACATAACTAAATCTACGGCAAAAATAAGATTACCTAAGATAGAATGGAATGGAAGGAGAAGGGCCAGGACAAAGCCTTGAACGTCTCAAACATTTGAGGATGGGGGAAAATGAGTCAGATAATGAATGCTAGATAAGAAGTGGCCTGATTCATAAAAAGGGCCAAGAGACAAGGTACTATAAGCCAAGGGAAGACCATGTCTGTTCATTAGTGGTACAGCAGAACATCCAACGTTCCCTGGAGGTCACAGAAGGATGCAGCACAAACAGGATGTGTATATGTAATGCCTTAGAGAAGAATGGATTTAATGGTGCAAGACATGTTGAACGGTATGGCATGTGGGGGATAAGGAAGTCAATACATCAGGAAAAATTCTTAGGGGTGTGAGACTAAACTTCACAGGATAGTTTGGACATGCCTTGATATGTCTAAATTCTGATATCACCAGGAGAACAATTGCCATTTCAGATATTGTTTCCCCATGACTAGAGTCTCTCCCATTCAGTAGAAAATTCCTGTATCAAGCTTCCTTCCAAATCTGTGGGCACTCATTTCCCACTCCAATAATTTACTCTTTAGACCTTGAATATCCTGAGCAGAAATGGACACTATCAGCAACCTTAACTAAGGGAACATTTTACCATGTCATTGTTCAGACACATTCTGAAGGCATGTTTAACTCATGAGTCTCACAGTTCAAAAGACTGATGGCTGACAATTTCTTAAGAAAAGGCCTAAGGACTTGATTTTTTTAATGTAATAGGGAGTTAAATAAAACATGTCACCGTTCACTTGTGCTACCTCAACCATAACTGTACTGCATTGAAATTGTCCTTATCTATTCAATAACTAACTGTATCTTGTCATGTAAAAGCTCTGACATGACAATTAACATCTCTGTTATTCTGCAAGTAAAATTCAATCGCTCACTAGTAAAATAGAATAAAGAGAATCGGAAAAGGCAGATCTGCCACCTATCTTCTTCCTCACTCTATCCTTGTGTGTCTTCTTTGCAACTTACAGCAAGAGGATGCAAAAAAAACTTTTGACGTTTGTTCTGTGATGTAATATAGCATTCACCCATCCAATTATGACTCAAAGTAGACTCAGACTTGGAAAGTCACTCTACATGTTGAAATGAGAGAGACGTAGACAAATGGTCAGAACTCTTTCCTGTGCAGCTCACCTTTCTATCATACTGACTTAGGTCCTTCCCAAAGTATCTATGAAGATCAAATGAAGTGATATTGACACCAACAACTTCCATTCATTCTGGACCTACTTGACCAAGCATGGCAACATGTGAATCATGTGGGCTCTCTCTATGGCCAGGAAGTTGACATTTCTGTTCCAATCTTTCAGATGTACCTAAAGCAGGAATTTAAACAATTTTCCAAAGCTCAACCAATCATGAAATTGATAAAGGCTAAATGAACACAAAACTGACAAAGCCATGCTTTTCTACTGTGCCATACTACTTTCCTACATGAAAACTATTTTCAAACTTGAGACTTGAGTACATGTGAATTAGATGATAGACAGACAGACAGACAGATAGATAGATAGATAGATAGATAGATAGAGATAAATGGATTATCACATATATATGTAGCAGATACAGATGGATATAAGACATGAAGATGCAGGATGGATAAATAGATCACAAATGATAGGTGATAAATATGATACTAGATGATGGATGGAGGATGGATGGATGGATGGAGATAGATAAAAGGTAACAGAATTAGGGAGCTGTGGGTTTCATAGCTAGGAAAGTGGAATCTATGCTTTTGGTTCATATCTCAATTTTTTTCTTTTTGCCTTAGTATCTTCAAATGAAAAACAGATATAATAACATACCAAACTAAGAGTTCTGATAAGGATTAAAGCAATATAAATGTGTGCATAGTGAAATACATAGTAAATAATAAAATATTATTTTTAATATTTTATTTAATCATGTATGTGCACATGTGAATGCACACACTGCATGCACATAGGTGCTTGTGAAGGCCAGAAGACGACATAGATTCTAGGACAGCCAGAGTAGCATAAAGAGACTCTGTCTTGAAAAAAATAAATAAATGAGAAAAAAGAAGTTGATAACAGTCATGTTCACTCAAATGAGGGAAAAAAATCAAGTCAAAGACGGCCTTTTCTCCTTCAAAAAGGTTCAAGAATGTTCTCCACCAAAATGTTAACATTTATTTCTGGATGGAAGTATGAATATGGGTAATATTTACTTTCTATTTTATTCTTTATGAAGCCTTTAAGTTTTTACATATTTTTTAGACAAGGACATTTTATGTTGTTCATTCTAGCCTGGAACTTGCTCCTCCTATCTTGTCTTCTAAGTTCTGGTATTACAAGAATACACTAGGACACTAGACTTCATAATTCATTCTATAAACATCCTTTCTGATTCCATGTTCTTAGCACTATTTTAGGCACTTAAGATATGACCCAGCATGACTCCAACTGCCTCCTGAGCTTGTGGGCCTCCACTGGACAGGGCAGGGGTACAATAAACAAAACTAGAGTGTAAGTCCAAGGGAAGAAAGGCCAGCTACTGTAGTATTAACACAAGGCTGATCATACACCTCTCAGCAAAGAAGCGTCTGAGCAGCTGTCTGAACAATGCAAACCACCCAACACTGACCATCACAAGAAGGAGAACATTCTAGACAATATACAATGTTCCCGAGTAGAAAAATCCTGCATTTTTTCCTCCAGCTTTTTTTAAATGATATTTTAATTTGGGTGAAAAGGAAAAGAATCCCTGGCATTTCTGGCATTCTGAATGTCAACAGCAGAACCAGGGGTGAAGCTTGGTTTCATCCCTCAATCGCACAACACTGACTTCAAAAGAAATTATACCAGGGAATTCAGTGGTCCCCTGCATTCACTAGTATCTAAGAAGAAAACAGGCATCAGATTCTTTATCTTCCCATGTCAAGAAGCAGCAGCTGGCTGCCTGCACCATGCCCAGGAGCTGAGTGATGTGTGGAGATGAGGAGAAGCATGAGGCACATCACTGGCCCCCACTGACAAAACCACCTCAACAAAAGCATTGCATGTCTAGAACGGTTAGAGACTCCTGCCACACAGAATACCATTCAGGCTCACATAGCTACACAATGGCTTTCTCTAAGTGACCTCGACAGATTCCATGGGTTCCAGAGGCCAGGAACTACGGTGGCTTTTAGGAAAGTAAGGACAGTTAGTGGCATAGCCTTTTAACTGCCTTCCATCTAAATATGTTGGTATTGGCTAGGGTGCCCAGAAAAGGAAGCATGAGTGCTAAGGTCATGCACAGTCTGGCAAGGATAAGTTTAAGACACAATCATTGCGAAGAACAGGGCATTTAAGCTCCTGAAAGCAGCATAAGAGCACAGTGATGTCACAGCAGCCTGACATCCAGGCCTTGGAAGCTGGCATGGAGCAACTGAGCTTCCTCTTTCAGGACCCATAATCTGCCCTATTTATTTCTGTATGCAGAGTTGCCTTTCCTCAGTTGCTCCCTTGGGGCCACACGACCCAGCATTGATGACATCAGTGCACAGGTAATATCAGAAAGACCAGACCAGCATTAAGTCTATGGGACCTTGAATTTTTACCTGAAGAATGAAAAACAGACTGAAAATTCCAATTTCTGCTTCCAGTTGTCAGGCCAGGCCATGAGCTTGTCAGGCCACATTGTGGCCAGAGTCTTCCTCTGGCTGAGGAAGGTACATGTGTCCCTATTGGCTGTGACCCATAGAAGGAGCACATGGATGTGGCAGCGAAGAAAATCTGCCTAGTCTGAATAAACCAGGTCATGGCTTTCAGAACATGTCAAAAGAGTCACTGAGCTTCCCAGGAGTTTTTTAAGAAATATAGAGAAGTGTATGGATTCCTCTGTCAATCATTACCTGCTACATAACCTAGAGGGCACGGACCTTTTGGCCAAGGGGTTTAAGGGGTAGATGTTCAAGCTTTGAGGGACTTTTATGAAGAAGTTTGAAAACAACAATCTCAGAGCACTAAAATGTTCTCTCCACCAGACTTTAAACCAAATTTCCCCTATCCAGATGGTTTCGAAGGCCAAGAGGGAGGGAGCCCCGCTGCCTTTTTATGTTGGTCTTGATTGTTGTTAATGATCCCCAGCTGTAAGGCTCCCACATCTCTTTAACCTCTCTCTGGTTGGCCTCACATATCTCTGCCTCTCTTGCAGGGAAAATGGAACACAACACAGTGCCCTTTCCCCAGAGCATGTGCTATACAAAACATGCGGGTCAGCTGCCAAATGGACCCCAAACTTTGCCTGATCATTGTGGCAAGATCCCTAAGCTGCTCTGGAAGAAGTAGGTATTGGCATCCTAACTCCTGGAGGTTCATGGAGCCATCCCATGAACCACAAAGGAAGATGAGGTACTCAGTAGCCTGTGGCCAATACTGCAAAGCTTCCTCTTCTGATGGTCAGGAATCACTGCCTTCAAAGGCACAACCATTGAGGATGCTTTACATGTTATGGATTCTGATTTTAAAATCAGACTCCTTGCCTCAAAGTTACTTTCCAAAATGTTCAGCTGATGCTATAGTATGTTCACAGTGCTCTTCCTGATATTCTTACTCATCATTCAAGAACCTTTGGACTGGCAATCCTGTAGGTGCAGGAGGCACAGAGACAAAATAAGAGCCCCAGACAAGCCAAGATGAGGCAAAACATAAAATGAGGTCTGAGGATAGGTAGTATTCAAAACAAAGGAACCTTCCAGAAACAGCAGCAATGCAAAGGATAGGCTAGACTGTGGTATATGACACATACAAATGCAATTCCTCCAGGGCCTGTAAGAGGAGCTAATTAGGATGTTGGGGGATGGTGGTCAGCAAGGCCTGGGACAGGGGACATAGCTCAGAATGCAAAAGCATCTTGGATTGGATCCCAGAGAAAACAAAGAAATAACCTAGACATTCCATGAAAACTTCATTAAAGAACATTATATGGAGCAGGTCTTTGATGAAATCGCTCCCAAGATGCACTCCTAGGCTGCCCTGTCCAGGTTACTGACTTCCCCACACACCTGACCATTTGTTCAAACCCTGGTCAGTGACGGACAATCGAATGTTCTGCTTCTGTTGTTTTGACTGTATTTCCCAGTTGGCTGGTTTTGTCTAATTCAGCACCAACCCACGAATGCGGGAACTATTGGCTCTCGTGTACTGTAAAATAATAGGCAATGGGCAAATAAACCTAAAAATCTCTATGTGAAAATGACTTGAAGTCATTTTAGCCTTACAGAAAGTAGCAGCTTGGTGCCCCTCCCTGGCACACACAAATTCTCTATAGCACTCCCAGGCCCCAGCAGCACCATTCAGTTGCCTGCCTTGGGCCCCTCAGCTGGGTCCAAATGAAATGCCCTGAGTCCAGTTGAGCCTTCTACTCAGGATTTTAAAAATGGACCCAATAAAGAAAATGTGATTTCCAAGCATAGAATCAAGTTTCCTTTGTTTTTTCATTTGATTCTGGGCCAGAGGGAGCAAGACCCTCTCCATTTCTTTATTATGATTCTAAAAAGGAAGAAAGGGAGAGATTTGAACCTTAACCCTGAAAACCCCAGCCAAGAGCAGTGAAATGACATCCTGCCCAAAGATCAGGCAGGTAGAAGCAGGGCAGGCAGAGGCATCTCAGCACACAGCATGACAAAGGCCCTGCCATGGGGCAGAGCCTCACCTTCGGCTACCCTGCCCCCCTCTACACACACAAATTCCCACTTTCCTCTCTCCCAGTTATTTCTAATATTTAAGAATGTTTTTCTGGAGACTAGAGAGATTGCTCAGGAGTTAAAAGGGCTTCTTGCTCTTCCAGGGGACCAGAGACCAGTTCTCATCACCCAGGACAGGCAGCTCACAATTGCCTGTAACTTCAACTCCAGGGCATCTGACTCCTTTTTCTGTCCTTCAGAAACACCAGCATGTACTCAGCTCTTCAACTCATCCTTTGTTAAAGTACAACCAACAAAGAGACCCAGGAAATCTCTGTTGGAAAGGACAGGGGTGTTAAAGAAAAGGTATACCGACAGACCACACAAGCACTACTTGTGTGAAGACTTGTTTTAGACAAGCTACTGCTCTAAAAAATGAGAATGAGTTTTACATTTCCTTCATCCCACTACTCTTATTAGTCATTTTTTATAACACAGAAAACACCTATGAATCATCCAAATAAAGCTGTATTGAGCTGGCTCTATGCCTCTAGCACACCCAGCATGCATATCTAAATGAAGAAGCAATTCAAAGAGAGAGAAATGAATTTAGGTAAAGAACTTAATACGAGACAGTGTCCTCCACACACAAGCTGGTCCAACTTCTCATCTCCAGGATGATGGTTTGCTTACAACCACAATACAGATGAGGGCCCTGACAGCTATCACAGTCATTGCTAGATTGAGACTCAGACCCATTTGTTCCCAAGGCCTGCTCTTTCCCTCCATCTTGTGGCAAATAAAAGCCAGCTCCCAGTCTTAAAAAGTAAATAAAATAAAGTAAAATATTTACCTTTTTGGTGGTTTGAGTAAGAATGGCCCTATTAGGTTCATATTTTTAAATTCTTTGGGAGTGGCACTATTTGAAAGGGTTAGGAGGTGTGGCCTTGTTAGAGGAATTGTATCACTGTGTGGGCTTTGAGGTTTCAAATGCCCAAGCCAGGCCCAGTATCGTACTCTCTTCCTGTTGTCTGTAGATCTGGATGTCAAACTCTCCGCTTCTTCTCCAGCACCATGTTGTCTACATGCCACCATGCTTCCTGCCATGAGGATGGTGGATTGAATCTCTGAACTGTAAGCCAGCCTCAACTAAATGCTTTCCTTTGTAAGAGCTGCTGTGGTCCTGGTGTCTCATCACAGCAACAGGAAGCTGACTAAGGTGGCCTCCCTGGGGAGGACATGAACGACAGGGACATGCCTGTAGTCTCAGCCACAGTGTCAAGGGCCACAGAAACAAAGGCAGTAAACATGGAAGAAGGGTTAAGAACAAAAAGTTTCCATTTCCAGGCCTCAGGAAACAAGACCATTTGTATGCACAAGCCAGAGGATATGAAACACAGTGCAAGAGCATTGCTTCAAGACACATATCAGCTCTGCCAAGTGGACAGTTATGAAAATTCTGTCCAGAGAATTGTTGCGATTTTCCTCAAATGCCAAAAGTCAGTCTGTTAAAAAATCACACCCCAGGGGCAGATCTGCAATCCATCTTTTATTCCATGTCATGTTTCCTCAGTTTACTTCCAGTCAAAATGCATATTTTTCCCAGTGCTCCCAAGGCTGGGGTCAGCCTACCTATGGAGAAGCCAGCTGTCTCTTCTCCCTGCTATACACAATAGTCAGCTAACAAAATGCAGGTTCTGATCCCGGAGTGTTTGTTGTTGGTGATGATGTAGAAACTGATGGCCGACAGCTTCATTTTCTCTAAGCTGGGAAGGCCCTGCTTGGAGAATTGGGAATGAAAAAAACTTTTGATTTTTGACTAGAAGTAAAACAGTTGGATAAACATGACATGACATGGATGTCAGAGTGCATAATGTCAGAGTGCATAAAAATGGGACTAGAGAACTCACAGACATGGGCAGAATACATATAGCTGAGATTCAGGAGTGCAGTGGAGCCCTCTGTATGCTTGTGCTATTGTGAACTCTCAGAATGCCGTTCTGAAAACTAGCAAAAAAGAAAAAGGTCTTGAAAATTAACTATTATCTTTTTACCACTGTACTACTAAAAATAAGACAAAACCCAAAAATCACTAAGTAATTTAAGACCAAAGGTTGTGTGCCAGGGAAAGGCAGCTCAAAGGGTCATTATGGAAAAATCTAAAATTGAAATAGAAAAGGAGCTGGAGCATGTTTCTGGGAGAATGACAGCTGAGTTGGAACATTAAGCAAAGTACAGAGGGCACTGGATGGGGGGGATGGGTGTTGAAGGGATCAGGCCTTCATCCCAGCTCCTCAGAGCACACTAAGCAAATTATTCAAAGCAGAGTCAGATGCTTTCCATACGATGGATGGAAATGTGGCTTCTTCACCCTCACTTCTTGAACTCTGCCTCACTCAGATGATTCATCTCAAAGAAGCCAAACAGCATCAGGCTACTTTCCTGCTACTAGAGAGAATGGAGTCTATTTTCTTCACTAATGACAAAGGATTTTCTAAGTAAGCCAGAATATGGAATTATCACAGAGTCTAGTCAAAATAGCCTCTTTCTAGCCCCCTGGTTCAGTGTTTTTGTTTAACCTTTCACAGACTGCAAACAACTTCGATACCCTGATGAAAGAATGGGAAATTATCCCAGGGAAAAATATGCAAAATGCCATATTTTCAGGAGTTTCAAAGATTCCTGGAAATTAAGAGAGTTCGTGAATCCTAGATCTGGCAGCAGTAAAAAGGCATCTCAAATCCAATCTGCTGACTGGGCTTCGTGGGCACCACCACTACAGTTACTGAATGCATTTCCATACTCCACAGAACCACTGCTTAGAAGGGACCCCATGACTTTGAGGCTGTTCTGTGACCTCCAGTAAACAGAGGGTGAGAATAGCTCCTGTGGTCCTCCAGTTCTGAAGCTCTTGCATTTCCGTTGTCTGCAGTCTTTATGCACCAAGGGAAAGCAGACCACAATGAGCTCTTCCAAACATTCTTAACCAAAGAAAATGACTTCCTTTGTTCCTTCACTCTCTGTTCTCTGCCTGTCTTTGCTGTACATTGTCAGACTGACATCTTAGTTCACTTTCTCCAGTCTAAGCCCCATGTGTCTTCATCAGTACCCCACAGCCCTCTTGCCTCTCATCTATCCATGGAGAAGTAGGAGAATGGTGTTCCAGGGTAGAAGGGCAAAAAGAGGAAAGAACTACAATCAGCCTAGGGAGGGAGATTTGTTTTCCCTTAAGAGCTTGTGAAATGGCAGCCAGTGGAGAAGTTTGAGATACAAACATCAATGTTCCTTTGCCCCCAAAACAGCATTTATGGCTGGATGGAATATCAGCTTAATACAGGGATGAGATCAACTGGCTCGGGGCAGAAAAATCTCAGCTCCCCTAGTAGAGGCTCTATAAAAGGGTTGAAATTAGTAACCCTGTTGCATGGTCACAATGCAGTGCTCAGGATACTTAATCAAGGATAGAGTCACCCTTCCAGGCTGATGGAATCAATACTGAGGTACACTAATCCTTTATTGAAACTAAGGTTTGGCAGATGGGTTTCCAATTGAAACCCAAACTTCCTTTGTCTCTGCATTATCTTCAAAGCTCCCATACCATCTCCAGGTACAAACCTCAAGGTCTTTTAAAAACCTTGATCCTGGATCATGGAGATTGAAAATTACTAATAAGGTAGACTCATGGGCTCCAGTCCAGCTCTACTGAACCAGCATCTACATTTTGTAAACCTCAGATAATTCCTATGTACATTTGCAAACTCACAGTTGGAAAGCTTTGTGGTGGGTTTTGTTTTGTTGTTTGTTTGGGGGTTATCTGTATGTTGGTGGTTTGTTGTTTATTTAGACGATGTCCAACACTTTAGCTTAAGGTTGACCTGAAACTCAATATGTGGCTCAGGTTAGCCTCAAATTCATGTTAATCCCCATGCCTCAACCTCCTGAGAGCTAGGATTATAAGCATAAACCACATTACTCAATTTTAAAGACATTTTAAAAGATGAAGCCATTTCCACAGACTTATTTTCTCATAGCCTAGACAAAGGCATTTGCTCTTTGAAGAGAAGAAAGTGAAGTTAGCCAGTCGGTTTCTGAGGTGAGAGTATGATTTTCTGTACACACACAACACCCTGAAGTTTCTCCTAAACTCTGAAGAAGAACTGCAGGAAAACAGCCTCAAACACATAGGTGCAAAGAGGGGAGTAAGTTCGGTCTCAGGCACATGAATGGGAGGCTAAACCCTGGCCCTGTCTGTGACCCCAGAGCCTCAGGACTGAAGCTGGGCAACATGACCAGCTGCTTGTGATTTCCATCCCACTTCAGGATGTGCCTGTGTCCTGTTTCCTGGTGACAAGCAGTGATAGAACTCTGATAGGGTACCCTCTCTCCATTCATCACAAGGCACACAGGTTACAGCAGATCTAACAGAGAGGCAGACATGATATGTCCTCCATGGAACTGTCATTTGTGATGTATGAGTTACACAAGTCTTGAGTGTTTTAGGGACTCCTGTAAAGTGTCAGATCACATAAAGCTATCAAAAACTTAGGGAAAGGACCACAAAGGAATATATTAGGCACTGCTCAGTCACTAATGTAGTGGTGACGTGTGACTCGGGAAACAGAAGACTCAAATGTTGGGTTGCTGTTTTCACCTAGGAAAATGCTGTAAAATGTGGATTTGGATTCCATTCTCCAAACACAGTATCAGCTGCAAAAATCAACAGAGTTTTCACTCTTCTTAGTTGTCCAAAAACACTTGTCCAAGTCCTTTTTACTGCTTACAACACAGCATTTGTATAAACAATTTAAGATAATTCTTCTTCAGTTAGTTCAGAGGCTTATCCTTATTTACAGTTATAGGTCAAAAGCCATCTAGCAAAATAAACAATAAAAAAATGCTTCATTAGACACTTGTTTTCAAAGCCTCAGATATTCTTAGGGAGAGTAACATAAGGGACAGAATTGGCATGTAAAATGACTAGTGTGAGCCTCAAATAAGACAAAAGCATCAGCTCAAACAATACAACAGAGAGAGCGAGCCAATGCCAGCTACTGAGCCTCCCTATGATTCTGTACTCTACCAAATGCAGGGTCAATGGTCTTTTGGAGTTCCCTGCTACATTTTCACTATATGATCATGAGCCCTAATGACTGTACAAGTGATTCATCACACTGTAAACTGAAATGTATAGAAAGATAAAATTGACTTAAATACATGGCAAGCCAAGCATCTAAGATACTAAAAATAGAATGTTGCAAGGCAAGGCTCCCTTTAATTATTTTATTCCTTTTCCTTTTGTGCAATGCTTAGATTTAAACCTAGGGCCTCACATATGCTAGGCAAGCACTCAACTACTGTGCTTCACCCCCACCCCTTTAGTCTTCTTAAATTACAGTTATCAACACATGACACTGAGGCTGATACAGTGTCCTAATAACACTCTATCCTGAAGGGATAACCATTTCTTATCTGCCAGCTGACACACTTCCATAAGATTTTCTAGCATCAAATCCAGGACACTGTTTTAAAAACAAAACAGTAGTCAACATGTGAAAGCAGCACTTTCACCCCAGGCCTGAAGAAGATTTTGGCCTCGACAATGGGCACTCACAATACAACGAAGTCTTTGCAGTTTTCCAGGCTCTAGACTCAATTGCTGAACAGCATCATTTCTTCTAGAAGCATAGTTAATAGAACTTTTAAACAGGAAGCAGAATATGCTCTTGATGCCTGCCTATGTACAAAAATCATACTGTGATAAGACATAATAATGACAATAATGTTCTGACTGCAATGGGCTAAGTGCACCAGGCTTTTCTTTTGGGCCACCAACCAGCTCCCAAATCATGACACAGAAACTTCATAATATTCATGAATGCTCAGTCTTAGCGTAGGCTCAGTATATGCTCTTATAACTTAAACTGTTTCTCTTCATCTGCCTTTTGCCTCAGGGCTTTTTACTTTTCTTTCCTTCTATATATCTTGCTTTTACTGCTTCTTGTGTCTGGCTGCCAGCTGCCTGACTTCTGGTCCTGAGTGTGTCCCTCTCTCTCTCCCTGTTCTCTCCTCCTTCTTCTCTTCTCTGGAGCCTAGATTTCTCCTCCCACTTATTCTCTCTGCCCACCAGCCCTACCTATGCCTTTCCTGTTTAGCTATTAGCCATTCAGCTTTTTATTAGACCAATCAGGTGCCTTAGGAAGGCAAGGTGAAACAGCAACACATCTTTTCATAATTAAACAAATACAGCATAAACAAATGTAACACATCTTTACAAAGTTAGGTATAAAAAAATATAACACATCTTTGCCTAGTTTAAGTTCTAGTCTACAACAGCTAAGTGTGTCATCCACAAACTCATAAACTGGAACCTTTATTTCTCAGTGCAGCAGTGTTGGGAGATGGAGCCCAGTTAGAGGACTTCAGGTTGCAGGAATGATGCCCTCACAAATGGACTGATGCCTTTCTCAGGGGAATAGATTTCCATGTGAGATTTTTGTCCCATTTTCTCTCTTCTATGTAGGCCCATTTGACCTTCTGTCTTCTGCCACGAGTTTCATAAGGCCTTATCAGAACAAACTGATACCAGTGTCTTGCTCTTAGGTCCTCTAGACACCAGAGTCATAAAGCCTCTTTTTTTAAAATTGGATTACCAAGTCTCACCTATTCTGTTATAATAACTGAAAATGAACTAAAACACCAATTCATTCTGTTCCACCTAATATCAATTATTTTCATAGGTTTGGATAATTAATTTTTTAAAAAAAACCTGACCATATCCCTTATCTAATAGAGTAGATGAGAAATAGCTATTGGAACCTATTGGATGAAATCACTGCTCACACTGAAGCCAAGTGGTAAGAAAAGCCACTATAGAGAACCCTAGAATAAAGAAATGAGGAAACTCCCCATGCAATTTCTGTGTTAACTGTCATCATCCTCCTATTCAAGTTGGGATGGTCACCCTTCATTAATGTCAGGTGCTACACAGACACACGGCTACTTGCCGCTGCCACTGAGAACTAAGCCTTTCAGTTTAGAATCTCAGATGTCTGCCTCGATGGAACAGAAATGGAGATTTTTACCAGCTTTGACTGCAGAGATAGTAGCTGCCCCAGTTTGCATTACTGTTGCTGAGATAAACACCATGACCAAAGCAACTTGGGAAATTAAAGGTTTATTTTAGCTTATAGATTATAGTACACTATCAAAGGGAACTCAAGACAAGAACTCAAGGCAGGAGCTGAATCCAAGACCATAGAGCAGCACTGCTTACTGACTAGCTTCAGGGCTCACTCTTTAGCTGCTATTTTTTACACAGCCCGGAACCACCTACCCAGCGATGATATCCCCCACATTTGGCTACACCAGTTAGCATGTAAGAAAATGCTCAAAACAACAGCTCACAGGCCAATCTGATGGAGGCAACTTTTCAGCTGATATACTCTTATAGTTGACAACCAAGATTAGCCACCATGGTAGATTACTATGCTATTATTTTCAATATATATTACATTAAATATCAGAAAAGGCCTCAGGAAACTTTTATGTCTCTATAAGTCAGAAAATTAAGAGGTGAAGAAAAGAAAACTATGCAATTTGGACCCTTTACCATCTATGGAGTTCCTAATAGTGGTGTAATCGAGAAGATGGAAAGTCACCAGTGTTAACTCAAATCCAGTGAAAAGAATTATGGGATGTTTGACTGCATCTTTCCTTCATAAAGGTCTTAATAAGGCCCATGGGTCTCTAGAAAACAATTTTCTATGTACCTAAACCATGGATACCTGTGGGTGGCTGGCTACTTAACAAGTGATTGCTGTTTGTAATCTACTGTTCCAAGAGCCCAGGTAGAGGTGAGACACTAGCTTCAAAAACCAACTTAACCAAGGAATTAGTAAGTGATGATTATTACTTTGAAAAGAGCTCATGTTAGTCAAGATGAAAGTCTGTGACTGTCTGGGCAGCAGTAAGGGGACACAGTGCACTCAAGGGAAGAGCAGAATCATGAGAATACCTAAAATTATGAAAGTCTTAAAGAAAGGCAAGCTTCCCACAAGCACCGCAGCACAGCAGGGTGTAGAAAGGTGAAGGAGAGGAGGGGGGGAAGGTGAAAGGTGCAGGTGAGGAGGAGGAGGGTGAAAGGAGGAAGTGAAGAGGAGGGGGGTGAAAGGTGGAGGTGAGGAGGAGACTTGGTGTACCTGATGGGAGCCAAGGAAGATGTTTGGACAGAAGAACCCAAAATACATGGTATGTGCCCAGGAGCTGCCATGTGTGGCATCGTTTTTGCTCCCTTCTGCATTTCCCTAGTGAAGCCTGAAGTGGCTCCATGTTGCACTGATTTAAAGGAAGTTTCTGCCCCAAGATCTCTGATAATGTATATAACCCTCACCAATAAAATCCTTCCCCGAATTATAAAATGTGGAACATCACAAGACAAATTAAGAAAAAATTATGGAAGGGTCACCAATTCGCATAATAGTCTGTATATTTTCCCAAATGAAAACACTGGGACCTAAAGAGGCTAATTTGCAAAAAGTGGCATATTGTGTAAGCACCATGATTTTTTTTATAACTGCAATGTAATGTGATCCTTTACAAAGCCAGACCTCAAGTAGTCTTATTCTAAAGTACATAAGCTTTGCTAAAACTTTTGAAATTAAAAACCAGTAAATGATGAGGGATATTCATGGAAGTTAAAAATATCATACTTAGGAATTTTTGTTACTCCAAGACCCTATTTACCCCAAATGGTCTGGGCTTTTATGATTCTCTGTGCCAGCAAAGGCTCACTCTTACTACCACACTGAAAATGAAGTACCAGCCCATAGACCTCAAGCCAGGACACATTCACAGAAGCATCAAATGCATCAGCCATTCCTAAGTGGCAGTTTGGGATACATAAAATTGTATTTAAAAAAAAAAAAAAGACAGACAGACAAAAATATGGAAGGAATGTGTGTTTAAGTCAAGTTATTTTCTACATTCCAAACAACAGGCATTGCTCCAGTTTGGTGTCCTTATTCCCACACATCAGTGAAGTAGGATTCCCTCCACCATTAATAGAAACTTTTGCTGGCCCTTTATTCATATTGCATTTTACTTGTAGTGTCTATGGATAGCTATATTTTTGATAATTTCTCTAGAAATTTGTGTGTGTGTGTGTGTGTGTGTGTGTGTGTGTGTGTGTGTGTGTGTTCCTGCTAGGATTGTTTTGGGGGAACTATCTAATATAATCCAATGGACAAGCCCTGAGATTATCACAAGTGTAACACATGTGGTTACAGTGCTCAGATTTTGCTGGCTTTGTAAGTCTAGAACCTGTTTGGTAAGCAAAGAACTAAAAGTATTTCCTGCACACATGGTCCCCTTGTTCTTATCCCCATCTTACAGGCTCTATTCAACTTGACCTCATCCTATCTCAGACAATCCCCTCAGTCCTGCTTGGTGTTCATTCCTAACTTCATTGGGTTCTAACATCTATAAAATGAGTTCAAAACTTCTTTAAAATACTTTCAAAATATACTCTGTTAGCATAAAGTTGCATAATTTCAATAGCCACTTTGCAAATTATATTTTAAGTTCTCTTCCTCTAAATTTCTTCCTTCTGGCTTGAGAACTCTCTCCAGGTTACATTTTTTGTGTTTATGGAGCTCACATCACAGTAACTTTAGCAGTTCCTTTTCAAACACAGAAGCTGAATGACCTATGATATGAACAGAAAGCAAAACTAAAAAAAAAAAAAGCCTCCCTCCTGAGATCATGGACCCAGCACCATGGTGATGTCTACCTGGACTTCTTCTTTCTTCACACTCACTAGTGTTAACACCAAAACCAAAATCTAAGCACAACTCTAATTCAGTCAACAGACCTTAGAACCAGGTACTCAGGACACCTGTGCAGTGCAGCTCCGCTGTTACACAAGAAGCCAGGAGCTCACAGCCCATTGACTTTGTAGATGCCCCAGTTAGGGATTAAGCATGTCCTCCATGATCTAGCCATATTAGTGGATGAGGAGGTCACAGAATGAAGACTTAATAACCACTTGTTAAGAAGCATGGCAGTAAACGGCTGCAGCTAAGTGTCTTAGAACAGAATGAGCCACTGACTCCACCTGTTCATTGTTCTCCCAGTAAGAAGAGTTTGATGTTAGAGAAAGCACTCTGCAGAGCAAAAACATGAATCTTCTCCATTTGGGAGATAATTTTACTCTGTCTTTTCTTTTTAAATGTGAATTAATCCTTATTTTTGAAAGAATGCTATATATTTAACTAGACAATGTATCTCTTCTCTACTATATATATTTAACTAGACAATGTATCTCTTCTCTACTATGGACCACTTGCAAGAATCAAACCCTAGTGAGACAAATGCTGAACACTTGAAATCTAGCCTAAGCATTAAGACCCTTAGCAGAGGCTCCGACTCTTTTGCTGGCTTTTGGAACCCTGCTCCTCATACTGAGTCGCCTTGCCCAGCCTTACCACATGGGGAGGTGCCTAGTCTCACTGCAACTTGAAAAGCTATGAGTTGTTGGTACATGTGGGAGACCTGCCCTTTCCTAAATAGAAGTGGAGGGGAGTGGAGTGGGGAGTGGGAACAGAGGGCTGGCTGGCAGAACAGGAAGGAGATGAAGGAGGGGAAACTATGGCCAGGATGCAAAACAAACAAACAAATAAATAAATGACGAGAACCTTAGGAGAGATGCTAGGGTTCAGGCCTAGGTCAGAGAGAGTCTGTACCAGCTTCTCCTGTGAGAGCTTCCAGAACATATTTAATTCTCCTCAGCAAATTCAATGTGCTGCATGGCATTTCAGGCCATTCTATTGGTGGTTTGATGTAACAGACACTAGTTATTAGTATTGAAGTGTGTCTACCCTTGCCCAGTACAATATTACAAGCCTCATTATCTACTCAGTATGACATTATATGTCACTGCCTCTATCATCCCATCCATAAAATGGGATGAATAATTTTCACCCTCATTTACCTTGAACAAATACTGCTGGGGAAAATGAGCATATAAATTAAATAGCTGCTGCTTTTTGGAAGGAAGTTGCCTTAGAAACACAGACTTATTATTTCTCCATAGAAAAAGCTAAATATATTAGAGTTTGCACAATGTTGCTGGCTGTGATTTTGCTCTTTCTAACCCTAGGCTGAAGGACTACATTAATTCCAGTCCCTAGGTGAACCTTTTATTCCATTTTCCACAAGAGGGAAAAGAAGTTACTTTGTAAAGAAAGGGGAGAAAGAAAAAAAATGCAATATTCCCAAACCTCATTTACGGAACATTCTGTTCTCCAAATTACAACGCAGCAAGCAGGCGAGTGGGAACTTTTAGAATCCTGTATCCAAGCCGGTTCCACACAGCACCCACTAATACAAAATGGCTTTAATTACTTTAATATAAATCCTGGAAATGCGCAGATGGATTGTAATAATTATGCACAACTGCGATGGTCCTTTATAGAAACGCAGATCTTGCTAGCTAAAAGAAAATGAAAGGAGCACAAGTCCAACACGATATGTCAGGAAGCACATCTCCAAGAAGTCCTGTATTCCAAATGCCAAGCTGTACGCTTCATCCGATGTGGCAGTTGTTATGGAAACTATGCTTTTGATTGAACAGCAGAATAAATACCTACCTAAAATCAGCATGATGGGATACTGCATGAATTAAGAACTCCCCAAGACAACAATAACTTGGAGTTCTTATTTGAGATAAATTTGAAAAAATACCACGTGTGTGTGTGTGTGCGTGTGTGTGTGCGTGTGTGTGTGTGTGTGTGTGTTAATGAAATCTAATGTGAGCATAAGTGTTTTGGAATTGAATTTCCTCCCTTACCTGGAGCAGTGAGATCTGCTTCACGCTGTATGTGAATGACAGTGTTTTATCTCCCAAACACACTCACAGACACCCTTGTTCACCTAAGACTTAGCAGGTGAAAAGATCTGATGCTTTGCCAAAAAAGATCATTTCTTTTTACATAAAAAGTCACATTTCTCCATTTTTCTTCAAAATTAGTATAGAAGACTTGAGAAACAAACATGGGATTATTACAGTTGTGATTTTTAAATCAAGTGGGTCATATATAAATGTGAAAAGTCCCCAGGCACAACAAAAAGGTCAGTTAAACATGGTTTTATATTTTTATTAGTATGGTATTACACAATTGCTGATTCCTATCGATAGATATTAACAGTATTTCATAAATCATAACACAAAATTACACAAATACATCTATCTTTCCATGTAGATATAATTTACCCAATTACTGATTTAATTAAAGGGTTTCTTTAGAAAGCATAGAATAAAGCATATTGAGGTTTGTTTTCCCCTTTACCTTCTGCACAGGTGACACAGGAGACAGCTAGTGCAACAGGCACCATCTTACAAACTTCCCAATAATGGGCATGCATTCGCCCATTGGATCAACATCTTTCAATTTATTAGCATGACAAAGGACACAATTATTTTGGATATGCCTGAATGCAATTTTCATTAACTTTGCAATGATTTATTAACAAAAGTGTCAGGAATGTAATAAAAGCAGCAGGACTCCTTAAAATGCCAAAATAAAAAATTTTTTTAAAAAAATGAAGAATACGGCAGAATTTCCCAACTCGCCTTACGGCATCAGGTCAATAAGGTTGCCTGATTCCATCAAAAGCATCAGCATGGTGACTGAACTCTGCAATTAACAAAGAGTAAGCACAAAAAATGCTAATATCTCATTTGAATGTAATTATGCACAGATTACTGTTCACTGGAACAAGAAAGGGGATTTTAATTGTCATCCAAAGTTACACGAAAACCCTAGATTCTTGTTAACTTTTTTTTTTTGGTTGGGGAGTTCATGTGAGAGTAAAGCCTGCAATTCACAATTCTTATGTTCAGGGACATTGTAAAAGGCAATGCCTTTGTTGAAGAGATGCAACTCAAAAGTTTTAAATAGCATCATTCCATGTATATCGGCAAGGTTAGTTTGTAATAAGTTTCACCATCGTTTGCATTTTAATACTATTTGATCTCATTTACATGTTTAAATTTGTTCCTGTAATAAAATTCATTAGTATGTTTATCATAACTACATAATGAATATAGCCCTTATGTAAAATAAAAAATTGAAAGTACATTAGAGACATTACAAGCTGTTTGAAATTACTGTGCTTTGCATATTATACCTTATTAATTAAATTATAAATTATTTATTTATGTTATTTCTTTAATCAGGGGCAAGCACTAGAACAATATTATATTAGTATAAGAAACACAACACAACTCAAAGCTAAATCACATATGGACCAATTTTCCATACAGAGGCACATAGATCCATTTTGCCTAGGGGTGGTGAATACTAACCCCCACCTCCCCACCCCGTGCATCAAGGGCTGCAGAGACCTGTTAAAAGGAGACTAAGCATGGAGGAAATCAATGTTTCCTGCACAAGTTAAAAACTTCACTTGTTAGTATAATGTCTCCCTTTGACTTCTCCTTTTATTAGTATAATAAGATCAGATATGCAGATGGAAGCAAAGAGCAAATCATTCTAGGAGTTAATGCCATGTCCCTTTTATTTGGAGTCTATGGGCAAGAAAAAAGTAATCTTTTCTAATCTTTCCATTTTTTTCTGATTTCCTTTGTTAGCAGTAGTAAAGAATATGAGGAAGTGAAGTGGAGGAGAAGGAGAGAAAGAGGGAGACAGAAGAAAGGAAGGAGAGAAAATAAAATAGATGAGGAAAGTGACAGAACCCAATAGGGAAATTACACTAAGTTAATTTTCTTTTTTCTCATTTCTCTTAATTCATTGTGTGTGTGTGTGTGTGTGTGTGTGTGTGTGTGTGTGTGTGTGTGTGTGTGTAGCTGGTGTACACTTTGCAATCTTGGCACTCAGGAGATGAAGGGAGGATCTTGAACTCCAAGCTACCATGAGCTATACAGGGAGAACCTGTTTCCGAAAAAGAAGCAACAACAGAAATACTTAAATATGCTCAAAACATCTGGGTCTCTTTCTACTTCTGTAGACCTCCAAGATCCATTTTCTAAGCATGTTTCTAAGCTCTTGTTCAATAACTATGATTTGACCAGGACTCGACCTCTATCTGTACTCACACCAGGTTTAAGTATTTTGATTAGCCCTTACTTTGGTCTATACATCAAGCATCCAGAGCTTTGGATAGGCACTTCAGCCCTTAAAGAATCACATATGAGGACCAGGGGAGAGGTAGATCATTCAGGGAGTTGTCTACTGGGAAAAGTGCAGGGTTATTACCAAGAAGGTCTGGATTTTAATCCAAACACAGGTAATCCTAACTCACAGAGTTCTACAGTTGTTTGGACAAAAGTGTAGCAGGTTATCTATGTAGTGTCTGTTCAGTAAATACAAATTGTTACACAACTTTCTTGCAAGAACAGGATAGAACATTATAACAGACTTTCTAAGAACTCCACAGGTCTATGTGACATCCTAGAACTCATTTTAATAGAGATCTGCCTGGGAAATAGAGAAATACAAGTTGAGTGCTAACGAGGTTACTGTTTGAAGCCAATATGAACTTCAACACCAATATGCAGTAAATGTAAGTAATTCTTAATTCATAAATTTAATCTTATAATTTCCATCTTTTTGGCTAGTATGCAATTTCCTCACATTTTACAGCCCACATACTTTGATAAATGCCAAAAGAGGAGGCAAGGAGAGCTGTGGCAGTAGAATAAAAGCATGGTGAGAAAGTCTACCGTGCATGGTTTGACTTTCCAGTTTAACAGGGTCTTTGGCAAATCACTAAGATCAAATACACCATGTTCTCCTCTTCATGACACTTAGATAATACATCCTTCTGAGCTCTTTGCAGGAAGATAGAGCCAGGTAAAGCAAATTCTAGATGGCCAGCTGCTAGGTGCATAGAACTGATAGGCTCTTTGTCTAAGAACTGTCCATTCTATATGCTATTTCTTTGTCCTCTACACTTTGTGACTTCATGTGGAAAGCATCCAGCAGGGAACATTTAGGGGCAAGCTGGGATGGGCCACTATGCAGGTTCTTTCTATTGTGTTACGCCCAGAGAACTTAGACCCCCATCACAACTATTACTCTATTCTTACTAGAACAACACTATAGAGAAAAGTAAGAAAATTTTGTTTTCTATGAAAGTTCTTTTCACTGAAAATGAAATTCCAGATGTAATTAATTTGATGAATGTAAGAAAAGAAAATTCCAGAAATTGGGTTTTTTTTTAATTTAAATGTAATGTGGAATAGACAAGTCAATCATGCAAGACTCTTTCAACTAGAGTTTTCTCTTGGACTGTATGGGTTTTATAAAGTAATATGGGACTACAAAAAAAACCCACACCCTTGAATATATATTATATTCCAAGAAGAGCTCTATACAGAACAGGACAGGAAATAAATGCATTTTCTTGATGAAGGAAACCTTACATAGAGATGATCATTACAAAGAAATTAGATTCACTCAACAAAAGGATTCATCAGGAGCACGTTTCCAATCACTGTGCTGTTTTCCTAAGGCAAATTTCCAGACCAAATGCTTCATTAGCAAATAAGCATGGCACCCCCACATTTGTGCTACTTCTGAACCCAGGGAGTGTGTATGAACTCTGTGTGAAGATGGATAAAGGGTGTGAACAGGGGGAAAAGAAAGAGGGGGTATATGAACCCCCTCAGTCATGCTGAGGGAAGAAGTGACATCAAGAGAAGAAACAAAATAGAATTTTATTACAATTCTGATGATTCAGGAGATGGAAGTAGCTTGATATGGTGGTGCACGCCTTTAACTCCAACACTAGAGAGGCATGGGCAATCAGATCTCTGAGTTCAAGCACAGCCTGATTTACATAGCAAGTTCCTGGCCAATGAAGGCAACATAGTGAGTGAGACCCTGGAGAGAGCAGGGGGTGGGGTGTAAAGGGTGAAGACTCTTTAGAGGTCTAGAATTTGATCAGCACATTTTAAAAAATATTAAAATATTAGTTATACCTACCAAAACTGAATATAATATTAAGTGTGCTGGGCATCTTTGTGTATTAGTGTTTATTGAAGCATATGATCACAAATATGTGCCTATGAGGATGAGGTTAAACACTGCTCTTGGGTGATTATACAACAGAACTCCCACAATCCAGATGGTCTACTTTGGATTGGTGGTTTGTATTGGGGCTTTTAGGTCTCACTATGATCAGGCTGGTCTTGAACTAGGATCCTTTTACCTCAGCTGCAGTGAAAGGCATGCCCTTCCTGTCCCTATACCCATTGAAATGGTCTATTAATACATATTCTTATGGAGTACTCACTGGGGAGAGAAAAATGGAAACTTCTTAGCTTAATTCAAGAGAGGGCATTTTAGGAAACTATTTTAAGTTAAAATGCAGAGCCTACAGCCTGCATGAAGAAAACATGCAATCATGTGCATATAGTAAGTAACTTAACAGGTAGGCCTTTTAATAGCTACTTAAAAATGGCTTGAAACTTGATTAGAAGTTGAAAAAATCCAGTGAAAGGCAGGACAACTTGTGTTTGTCAATCACAGATTGTAACATGTGATCTCAAAGCCCCACCCCACACCACACTTTTCAAGGGTTCTGATCACTTTTCATGATTTCCCACATTTGGTTGAGACCTGTCCACAAAGTCCCAGACCAATGGATTTGCTGAACTCCCAGCTCATTCTTTATTTGGAAAGTCCCATGGGTTCACAGATCTGAACACATACCCGTTCAAGGAAATCTTTCTGACTCCCCATTCCCCAGCCAGCAGCAACACCCTCCTTTCAGTTCTTAAGCCCAAAAGCAATGTCTTTCCTGCTTCCTTCTTCTTTCACACTCCACATCTAAGCCAGCAGAGGGTCTGGACACCCCCACGCTGCAGCATCTGAAACTGCTTTTTAAGAATCCTTAGTCCTTCCATTCTCCCCACAATGTTCAGCAGACTCCCAAGCACACTCAAACAGAAACCAGGCCCCTGCACAACTCACAGGTCCAGCAGGATTTGCCCTCAGTCTCTTCTCTGCCTCTCTTCCTTTCCTGTTCTGCTCACGTCATCTCCACTCACACTGGTCCTTGCCATCATTTAAATCAGCATCAGCTATAGTTCTACCTCAGGACTCTTGGACCTTCTACTGTTCCATCTCATTGTGGATTTTCCCCCTGCATTGCCTCACCAACCCCTTCTTTTTTGCTTTGCTTTTCTCCATAGAACATACTATTTGGAATAATTTTGTCTATCTACTCCTATTTGAATACAAGAAATTTGGGATTTTTTTTTCCTAATATGTTTTCTGCAATCATTCCAGAGCTAAGAAACTAAAAAAATATTGGTTAATATACATTCTCAAGAGGACTATATTAGTTCATTAACTCATTAAAAGAAAACTAAAGCTCTGAAAGAATAATCAATATGCCATGTAGCACTGGTAAGAAGAAACAGTGGATCTGGGTGTGGTGGTGCATGCTTTTGATCCCAACACTTAAGAAGCACAGGCAGGCAGATCTCTGTGAGTTTGAGATCAGACTTGTCTACATAGTAAGTTCCAGATAGCCAGTGCTATGCAATGCGACTCTCTTTCAATAACAATAATAACTTTTTTATCTTAAGGAAAAGCAGGTAGATAAAATCCCAATGGGAATTTATTGTTTCCATCAAATAAATGGCTAACATAAAACATTCCATACATTAGGTCCTTAAAGCTTTCATGGACTTTTAAAACATGACATGATATAAATATTATGTAGTTGTTTTTGCTCTTTGTCTAATCCATTTTGTTGAATATCATTAGTCATATTTGAGTTCATAAACTGTTGTTGGATGACAAGTCTAAGGTCATCTTTGGCTCCATAGTAAGTTTAAGAACAGCCTGAGCTATATGATATCCTTTTTCTTCAATGATGAAGTTAAAAATAAAATGAATGTTATACTTCACAAGTGGATAATAATTATTCTTACCCAAATCTGCCTTACAAATCTAGAAAAATTCTAAAATGTTTTTCATTTTGATTTTGGAGGCATCATTAGCTATAATTCATCTCAGAGAACAATCTGTAGTTGAGATTCATATAGAAAAGACTCCAAGAGCCGAGAATTCAAACTCCAACCTCACAGAAATGAAATAGACAATGTTCTTCACATGCTTCAGACATTTAAGTCATCTTGAACATCTAATGATGTCCACTGAATTTTGATTCTTATTATTATCTTATTATATATTATCTGAAAAGATACAACCTGATAAATTAAAAAATGGAAGTCCTTATGCCTGGATATTTTTTTAAAAAATTGAAGATAATATTTGGGGTAGAGATGGCTTATTGAGTATAATACAAGGAAGCAGGGAGTTAGGCAGGGTTTGCCTGGCAAAATGTCATTTTATATATTGAAATGAGGGGTGCAAAAGTATAGTCATTGTTATTAATTTCTACCAAGGAAGCAAAGTATGTGGGAAAGCCCTTTGCAAAGACAGGCCTAAGTCATGGGGATGTGTGGGAAGTACCATCTTCCTCTAGAAAAGCCAGATTCTCAGGTAAGAAACATTGACTAAGAGACTTAAGTAGTACTAACAATACAATCAGCATCATGACAGGTTGCAACAGCTCATGTTATCTGAAACTCTGACAATGATTTCTCCCTTCTTTTGTTTCTAGCACCAAGCACTGAACACAGGGCCTCTAAGAGCTCCATCAGCACTGTTTTCCCCAATCATCTTCCTACTTCTTTCCACTTTGAAATAGAGTCCCAAGCCCTGATTCCTTCTGCATCAGCATGTAAAATAGCTGGGATTACAGGCTGCCAATTACTTCTCCATTCACAAATAAGAAAGAAAGAAAGAAAGAAAGAAAGAAAGAAAGAAAGAAAGAAAGAAAGGAAAGGAAGGAAGGAAGGAAGGAAGGAAGGAAGGAAGGAAGGAAGGAAGGAAGGAAGGAAGAGAGGGAGAGAGGAAGAGAGAAAGAGAGGGAGAGAGAAAAGAGGGAGAGGGTGGGAGAAGAGGAGGGAGGGAGGGAGTGGGGGGGATAAAGGAGGGAGGGAGGGAAGGAGGGAGAGGGGGAGGGAGGGAGGGAGGGAGGGAGGGAGGGAGGGAGGGAGAAGGGGAAGGAAACAAAGAGTTCAGGAAGCTACATGAAAAGTTGTCCTTTCCTATCCATCTCACTTCTTAGCTCTCTCACACTCTTGCTGCACACAGTATGAACTGGGGACCAGCCATTCTTGCTTCACCTGAGAGCTTGTGAGATAAGAAGGCTCTGGAGGTCACCTCAGACCTACTGAGGCAGACTGCATTTTACTAAGATTCCTTTGCACATTTAAGTCTGAGGAGCATTTATGCACAGTATCAGGAAATACTTTTTAAAACAGTCATAAGAATTAGAGCGCTGCTGGACTGCTCCAAAGCAGTAGGCCATAGAGATAGGCTGCCTTGAAATTAGTCTATCTGTAGAACCCTTCCCGGGACCCTGCTTCTCTGGTGTTTCACTTTCTATTGGGAGTGTAGGCAAATAGCCTTCATCACACAGCCAAGGCTTCTTAAACACTGACTCAACTAATCAGAAAGCAATGTTCTTTTTTTTTCTACTCTGCCAAGAGAATCCCCATTATCACCTGAATAAAAATAATTTCACTCTCAAGTCTAACATTTAAATGGTATAAGATTCCTGTTTAATTAGGACAACAATATAAAGCCAGCTAAATCAAAAGCAGGGACAATTTTCTAATGGATTTAAATTACAAGCTTGTGACAGACTATGACAGATGACATATTTACTTTACATGGGAGCTAAACGAATACCTTAGATAAAATGTGAGCTAAAAACACAGCAAATTTGGAATTAATTAATCCATTGATAATTTAAAACACCCAACTTTTTCTTATAAAGAAAAATAGATGTGAAAAGTCAGTTAGTTAAAATGACAAAATTGAGCACATTATTGGAAATTAGTACCAAGTTGGGAATTTAATTTCATCGGAAATTGAAGATGCTGCAAATCAGAATTAGCTGGGAGCTCGTGGGGTCAAGTGTATGTTGCAGTCTCACTGGGGAGTAAGTATCTGGCTCACCCTTGACCACAGGGGCCTCTCTCCCCAGGAAATGCCAGCTCTACAACTTCAGAGCTGTTCTCAGTGAGCTACCACCCGTACCATTCCTGGTGTGTTAAGTTAATTAGCTAGTTAGTTAGTTAGTTAGTTAGTTAGTTAGTTTTACTGGCCTGCACAAGGAGCCTTTCAGCAAAATGTTTAACAAATTCAAGATCTAGCATTAGACCTAGCATCTTAACATGACCTTCATTTTCCTTAAGAAATAGAGAATCTAAATAGGACTCAGAACCTGAGTGGGAAATGGGAATGTAAGTGTACGCATGCTTGGAGACTTCACAGTGAACTAATGACTAATTACTGTGCAATTGAATACTAATGGAGAGACACACAAAATCAACATGAACAGGAAATGAACTCAATATGACCAATGGTTCTACAATTAAAATCAAATAAATGCCTCATAATAGAAAGACTTAAAAGATATGACTATAGCCAGCCCAATTATTCTTTAGGTTATACATTACTAAAAAATAAGCGCAATGTGAGGGAGAACTATCTAGCTTGATATCTTTTGAAAAGTTAATGTGCATCTGAAATGTGAATTATAGTATTGTAATTATCTTCAAATTAAAGTATGTAAAACTAGTTCAATAGCAAGCCGCTTATTAAAGCAAATCAGATAAACATGAATTTCAGGAAGGAAACTTGAGAGGTTAACTTTCTGGGACTGCTTAATTAATTAATTATCACTCTGGATGTTTAACTCCTTAGGTCTTAGCAGCCTAGTCAGAAAGCTTCCACCAGAAGTGCCAGGATTTGAAAAACAAGAAACAAAGAAAACAAACAATTTATTGAAGACTTCCACCTTTAAGCCTGGAAAGCAAGTAGAAATTTGCTAGAGCTGATTATTAACTTTTCTAACTACTTTTTAAAAATAATGGTATACATATTTCTTTTAGTTCTATTCCATTTACTTCCCTTTCCACGACCCAGTGGCTGTGGGAAGCAGATTGAAATGAACTGCAATATTTTCTCTCAAAAAATCTACTCACTTATCAGCTGTGGATCCAATCAAGGGCCTAATAAGTCCATAATGGCACATTTGCTTCCCAGGAGAAACCACTGCTTCTCATCACCCCAGCAAATACCCCTCTTGCAAGGCGCAAGCAAGAGCCACAGACTCACTGCAACAGTCTAATAATTTGATTGGGAGCCCTTAGGCAGGGATAACTTAGATGACAATTAGAAAGCCTTCACACTGGTGCTAACATCTGTGTGCTGAACCACTGTATACTGATTAAAGGTTTTTAAAAGAGAACTAAGTATTTCTCCCATTAGAGCAGAGTCGAGTTCTAATGGCCCTCATCCTTGGTATGTAATACTTCAACATTCCCTGCTGAGCTTCCTGCTTGTGAATCCACAGAATGCAAACGCTGGCTAATCACCATCTTAGAAGTGTCCAATCAATGGCTCAGGTGTCGATGGGCATAAGGGCACAGCCCTGGGAAGGGAAAGAAAGCACTGTTCATTTCATTGCTTTGCCTGGGTAGATTTCCCTTGAGTTTGTAGTGACATAGATGAGGTGATATGGGTTTTGTTTTCCTGTTGAAGGAGGGAATCTAAGAAGAGGGTCAAAACTCAGAGAAATTGCCATGGGGGCGCCAATTAATGAAAGTCACCATGAATGAGGGCATGCACACCACATCTCTCAGTGTCCTCCCTGCCTTGTTATTAAATGAGTCGTGCATGCAAGGAGAACAGAGTGGGGAGAAAGCACTGCCATGGAGCTCTCACAAGCCCCAGCCACTCCTCTCCTTCCCCTCCATTCATTAAGGCCTTTTTCAAGCACATGGCTGCAGCAGATGTCCCTGAGAGAACATTTTGTTTCCCCCCTGCATCTCAGCTCAAACACCTGGGCTCTGACATGACGTCCAGTGGAGGCTATTTTCTTTTTCCTTTTTTAAACTTTCCTTTTATTTGGTTTGCATACAAGGCTAATAATGAGGTTTTAAAAACTATACACAATCAGTATACAATTACACTCATTGGGAGCCTGACATGTAATTTCTGATAAACCCGTATAACTATGAACAGCAAAAGGAACCACAGAGCGCACACAATGTGTGGGGTCATCAGAATACAATACCAACACAATCTCTGCGTCATGTCTTGTTGCATAGTATTAATCAGTGCAAACATTGTTTGGGAAATGAGAGGGGAGAGAAAGAGCAGTTTCCCAGCTGCTAGTGCTTTGCCATCAAATGTGATAGTCAGTTCCATCTCACAGAAGAACTTCACTAATAGAGCTTTGGACCAAGGAATGACTCTTGAGGAGCTCGCATAAACTATTCAAATTCAAATAGATAACAGAGACTTCTACATAGACCCAAGGAGCTTTATCACCTCACAAAAGATATTTCTTGAATTATTTTGTAATTCTTCACATTTATGAAATATATTAAAACCTTTTACAGCTACAGTAGGTGGTACTGAGTATCCATATAAGCTAAATGATCAGTGTTCAGAGTTACTGGCTCATTAAAAAAAAATACAATTTTGATTTTCATATCCTACATATTGAATCATGATTATTTTCTTGTTGCTGTTGTAGGTAAAGGATACAACAAAGTTTCATTAAGAAAGAATTATCCGCCGGGCGGTGGTGGTGCATGCCTTTAATCCCAGCACTCGGGAGGCAGAGCCAGGCGGATCTCTGTGAGTTGGAGGCCAGCCTGGGCTACCAAGTGAGTTCCAGGAAAGGCACAAAGCTACACAGAGAAACCTTGTCTCAAAAAAAAGAAAGAAAGAAAGAAAGAAAGAAAGAAAGAAAGAAAGAAAGAAAGAAAGAAAGAAAGAAAGAAAGAAAGAATTATCCAGGACCACAACATGACAGCTCAGGTCACCGGAAAGCACAATGCAATACTATTGTCAATACTATTGATATGTACTTAAAAAAGTGAGGTTGGGAAATGCAGAAATGTCACAAGCTTTGTCTTACCTTCATTTTAATAGAGCATAGCAGGACCTGTATGGGAAGGGTTGCCTACTTCAATTAGGTTTATGTTGTTTTCACTAGGACTTCAAATCAGTGCATTTAGCTGGAAAGCATTTCCTGGCTTTATTATTACTGTTGTCATCCTTAAAATGCATTCTATTTATTTTTTTAATTCACCAGGAGGGGTGGAGGAATATGGGAGCAATAAAAAAAATGAGCCAGTAACATGCCCTTGGGGACCAACAGTAAAGGGAAAAGAATCTCAGAGGAAGAGGGATGGCATATGAAAATGAAAGACATATCTTATTAAACCATCATAATTAAGAAGTAATAGGTATTCATAAAGAGACCCAAGACCAAAGGCCTAAAGATGTCTTCAATAGCAAAAGTAAATGTTGGCTAATGTAGTAATCAACAAATAATCTACATTAAAAAGCCATCAGAACCACAGGAAAAAGAGAGGGCACAGCCCTGTCTTGTTGCAGCCCACCTCATGCTGTAATGCATTGTGGGTTGACCAAACTGAAATTACTACAGAAGAGAGAAAGTAGGAACACTTCCACAGCACAGAAATTCTGGCAAACACAGGTCAAAGGCATGCACCTCACTCCTTTTCACCTGTGGCTTATATTATGGGATAGTCTAGGCTGCAAACCCAAAGATTACGATTGTTGCCAGAGAAACCAGGGGAACCAGGGACTGATGATGACATTGACCCCACATTATTCATTTCTGCACAAAACAGGAATAAATTGGAGAGACTGTCCCTTACTTCCTGTGCTTTAAGTTAGCTGGACCTCAGAGCACTAGACAAGGCTGAAAGGAAAGAGGAATACGTTTGGTCCTTGGACACCCCCTAGTGTCTATGTGAGCGTGAACACGGCTGGCAGGCATGGCCTTTGCTTCTCTGTTGTACTGAACAGAAAAGACCAAAAACAGAATGCTGAGGTGGAAGTCCCAGGATGCCATAGGGCTGGAAATCTGCTCTCTGGGCCAGAATGTCCATGTCAGAGCCCCAGTCCCCTTCCATACTCCCTAGAGTTCCCATTTGATAGGAACTTTCTCAATGTGTCAAGAATTTGTCTCAAGAAAATATGGAAATCATACATGAAGCCAGAAAAGGCCTATAATGTGTTTCCAATTTTTCTAAGAGATGGATCCCACAGTTAATATAAATGAAATGGAGAAAAAGTCATTTGGGAGGATCTATGAGCATCTGTCTTTATACAGATAACTTGTGAGTGTTTGCAGAAGCACTGTGATGTGTTTATGTCGGCCCCTGTGGTTGGATGGAGGTGCTGAATAACGCCTGGGAAGACTGCTGGCCACTTCTCACAGTCAGCGGTTCACTGTGCGAGATTTCATGTGTGTGGTAAAGATATAATTTAAAAGTGGCTTGGAAAAGCTTCAGTGTAAGTGCCTTTGAAAGTTCCTGTACAAATTGTGTGACTCTCTTTCCATGTAAGTAAATTAATTTTTGGTATCCTGGGTTATCTATGGGCTAGGCTTTCTCTGTTAACAGATTGTTAAAATTATGAAGTATTACTATTGGTTTCATATGCACTCATTTCAAAAGTGTAAATGAGCAAATGTTGGTTTTTCTTTTTCTTTTTCTTTTTTTTTAATTATTATTATGTGTTTTAATTTTATACATCAGCCATGGGTTCCCCTGTCCTCCCCCTTCCCGCCCCCACCCCCACATTCCCCCAGCCCCTCTCCTCCTTTCCCATGTCCTCCAGGTCCAAGACACCCCTGGGGAATTGAATAGCTTGATCTGTTTGGGAGGCTCCCAGGCTGTGGGACCAGGACCTGTCCTTGATGCATGAGCTGGCTGTTTGGAACCTTGGGCTTACACAGGGACACATGCTCAGCCTGGAAGGAGGAGACTGGACCTGCCTGCACTAATCCACCAGGTTTAAATGAGCAAATGTTGTTATACATGGTGTTTGCAAATGGCCCTACCTGTCCCAGAACTCTCCACAGTTTTGGGGAAAACATTCCATATATGACTTAATGAAAATCCTAGAGGCATTGTACTTTCCTAATTTTTCTAGCATTTTCCAACTGATTGGAGAAAGCAGCTAGTCATTCTATTGAACGCTGAAGACTATTTTATCATAGCAAGGGGAACTTTTTCTTGCTGTAGCTGGTTTCTATCACCTAGACTAGATCCGGATCACATACGTTGTTTTAGAGACAAGTATCCTAAGACAGCATCACACTGTAGACTGTAAAGAGACGACATCTCAAAAACTTCTTGGCCCACTCCACAACCACCCTGAGCCTCTGAATGAAACTTTTAGCATTTATTTTTATTTTTTTAATTCCTTCATAGGAAATGCTACTGTTTAAAATACCAAAGATAGCCATGTTTCTGGTTATAGCCAACGCTACATAAACTTACTTTGAAAAAGGAATCTTGGCATATGAGAACAAAACCTATATACGTCTCTTGATCTTTAATCCCTGTGCCAATGTCTGTTTTACAGATTATGGCCTCAGCCCCTGACAAATCTGCTTAGTGGATTTTTGGCTAGCAAACCTGGCAACACAAATCCTGTCTGAAATGCACTCAAAAGGCTAAAATAAACATTCTCATAATAGCTACTTTACATAGCCTAGTAGGTTTCCCTTTTGGACACAAATTAGACTTTTTTTAAGTGACAGTATTAATTTTTGTGATTCTACACAGAACTGAGATTTTTATTTAATATGTTGGGCCTTCTTGTAATGCTTTTCAAGGAGATCAAGCACTTTGCCAACAGACGGGGACTGCAGCAGGGGCGATTATAGTCATTTTTCTCATAATTGGGAGTCACCATTTGGTTGCCATTTTTCACTCCCTCATTGACTCATCATCTAATCCTTTATAACAGGGTTTGGTGAATGTCATAAGAGTGTGCCAAACAGCCAGGAAATAAAACACAGAGCAACACCCTGGCTGGTGGGGACAGGAGGGATTTTTAACATCTGCCCAGCCCTTCACACTGCAATAAATTTTCACTTAATAAAAGTGACCCAACAAGAGGAAAGGAAGCATTGAGGAAGATTTGTGGAGAATCTGTGTTTTCTCTCAGAAGACATCTTAAAGAACAGGTTCTAATGCACGTGGCGAGAGCACAGTCTTTGGATGTTAAAAAGGCCTAAGTGCTCATTACAAGTAGGAAAGTCCCTCTGTTGCTTCAATCCAGCCAAAACCTAAACCCAAAATAAATGCAGCATGCCGTCCCTTGCATTCACTTATCATTGCTTCAGTCTCAGTTCACATCGACTCCAGGAGCTGGCACTAAGTCATCAGCAGTGGCCCTGTGTGAATTGTCAAATAATGGAACAACTCAGAGATGAACATGGGGCACCCAAGTTCTCAGCACAGTTCTGTCATCTTGGGAGAGGTGTGTGACATAAGGTCTCAGATCCCCTTAATGCTACAAGCAAAGAGAAACATTGTTCTGATTCCTGGGTTTCCCTAAGAAATAAATAAATAAATAAATAAATAACAGAGTGAGTCTCAAAATATTTCACGATTTAAAAACTAAATGCACACATGCTCAGCCTGGAAGGAGGGGACTGGACCTGCCTGTACTGAATTCACCAGGTTTAAATGAGTCCCCAGGGGTGTCTTGGTCCTGGAGGACATGGGAATGGAGGGGAGGGTCTGGGGGTGGAGACAGGAGGGGGGAGGACAGGGGAACCCATGGCTGATGTATAAAATTAAAACACATAATAATAAAAACAAAAGAAACTAGATGCAAGGCCTTGAGGTTTAGCTTGCAATGATGCTTTCTGTTAGCACTCTTGCTGTCTGTGAGCCAGTGAGGTTGGCACAGCCATCTACAGTGTGCATTCCATCTGACTCTGTGTGTGCAATTTCCTTTGGAATTTTCCAAAAGTATTAGAACTAAGCTGCTCATTTTTGAGAGAAGTATCAGATGAAAAGCCTCCTGTTTATTTGCTTTTAACTGATCACTAACTGCTTTTCTTCCACAGGAGACCACTGACAGCTATGTTGCCTGGAAACAATAGCTAAGGCTGGTTCTGCTGGACCCACCTCTGGAATACTGTTTGATAAAGACCTTGGATTTGTGTCTCTCTGCCAACTTTTTATTGTTGGTGGTGTTTGTTTGTTGGTTTGCAATGGTACAGACAGAATCCAGGAACTTGTATATGATAAGCAAATGCCCCTGAGCTACATCCCTAGAATTTCCTTGTGTATGTATGTATTTGTAGGTAATACGTGTGTGTGTGTGTGTGTGTGTGTGTGTGTGTGTGTACATTGCCCTGCTCTTCCTCTGTAGCTCCTCACTTCATTTTGTGAGACAATGTCTCTCACTAACCCTGGAATTCACTGTTTCTGCTACATTGGCTGACCAGCAAGCCTGAGAGGCACCTGTCTCTGCTCTCCACCTCCTGTAGTCACCACTACATCTAACTTCTCCAAGGATGCTGGGCATGGGAACTCAGGTCCTTTGGTCCATATCCCCAGACCCTGGACTTACTTTTAAACTGAATCATCTAAATTTCATTCTATGACTGAAGCACATTGATTTTATTTATATAACTAAGATCTAAGTTACTACTGGTGTGTTGCAAACTAGCCCAGCAGGAGGACCACTCTAAGCTAGACTAAGTTAGGTACCTTCAACAAACCTTCCACAATTTTAAATAAGCATGAGAAATAAACAAAGCCTAGTAAAACAAATATTTTGGTTATCAAGTTTAACCATTGAGATATCAAACCTTAACTAGAAAATAAGACCAAGACTATTATAACTCAGGAATTGGTGTTTCTCACCCACATTATTTGCAGAGGCTTAACTTCACACACTCACTTCTTTCAAAAAGCCTCTGCAAGAAGCTCACTAAATAGCAGACCATCAAAGAAGACAGTTGGAATAACTCAAATCTAATTTTATCTAACAATTACCTCACTTAACTAAAAGTAAAAACAGAATGCAGAAGACAGTTTTGTCTATAGTAACTGAAAATTTAAATAGACAGTTAACCTTACACTTTTTAAACCTCTAGGCACTGAGGATCTTTTGCGTATTAAAGTTGAATTTGTCCATTTACACAAAAATTATAATTAAACCGACAGTTACATAAAACAAATCTTTAGAATTAGGTTTAGAAGGTCACTTCATAAATTGCAATTAGCCTTTAACTTAATCCCTTTGTGAATCTCAGTTCTACTATTTAGATAAGAGGGAAGGTCTACTTTTTTGTTTGTTTGTCTTGTTTTCTTTGTTGTTGTTTTGTTATTTATTATATTTGTGTTTTAATTTTACACATCAGTCATGGGTTCCCCTTGTCCTCCCACCTCCCGCCCCACCCCCACCTTCCCCCCAGCCCTTCCCCTCCATTCCATGTTGTTGTTACTTGGCCTCTGTCTCGAATGTGCTGGGACTAAAGGTTTACGCCACTGTACCCAGCACACTCCGGATGATGACCTTTATCCCACTCCTCACCAGCACAACAAAGGAATCCAGGAAGTGCCAAATCATAAAACCATGAGAGCAGGCTGCTCTTTTCCTCAATGGAGGAAAGTATCTTTTTCATCTGAGTCATAGTTGAAAGAAGCATTCGAAGGCATCCAAAAATCCCTTCCCTTTGCAGCTCCAACTTGTTCTGGATACTAGAGTGCACACTGCAAGTGACAACTACCAAATTATGAAGCAAAAATTATGCACAGTTATATCCCTGTATCAAAACAGTAACTTATCTTTGCCCTTACAAATTTGCTTCACTTAAAAAAAAAAAGAAATCATTTTCTTGGTTTTGCTTTTGTTTTTTCAGAAGAGGGAGGCACATGGAGGCAAGAGGATGTTGAGATTGATATAATCTCTAGTTTTCCTTTTGAGTTTAAAATCACAAACCATGCACTAGTGTGAATTCTTAGGCACAGCCTGTCATATCCATTGTGATAATTAATATAATGGCATACTGTAAATGCCACTGTTGTTAAGGCTGTTATCTTGGTGGCCGCTGTTGTTTCTGACAATGCTATTAATAACATTACTATGTTGATAATGATCCTAACAAACAATATTAAACACCAACAACTCAAGGCACTGACTCCTATACATCCTGGAAAGGCAGCACATTCTCTGGACAGCAGTGCACCACACAGGACGTGACAGACATTGGATAGGAGTGAATGAGTCTTTGCCAAAGTCCTGGTAAAACTGTTTTTGTGGAAATTCTTCATAGAAAACACTTAAGGAAGAGGAATCTTTGTGAGATAAGACTAATGTAAATTGAGTTAGTGAGAAGCAAAGTCTTCAATTTTAGAATTCAAATATATGTATCTAGGTAGCAATAAAGCAATAACTTGGAAATAACTTTGTTATTCCCCTAATCTTATTACAAATGTAATAAACTCAATTGTTTAAAAAAAAAAACAAAAACAAAAAGCAGGACAATACAGAGTAACATATGGAAGAAAATAAAAAGCATTATAATACCATCAATGGGCGGGTATTTTGAGTAATTAAAATTTTGAATTTATTTTGAAAAGGCGAAGAATTCTGATTAGAACAATTTATCTAAGTGCTTTTCAAATATCCCATCATAACCCATTAGTGGAAGGTACAACCAGTTAAGGGGTTCATGCTCAGCATCGTTTTTATAAGAAATTGGAAGTTTTTACTGTATAATAGTTTTTCAAGAACCTTTATTCTTATGTGTGTGTGTGTGTGTGTGTGTGTGTGTGAGTGTGTATAAAAAACATGCCCTACAGGGTTATGATGTAACATGAATTTCTAAATAGAAGTCATAGACAAGATACGGAAAGTAATGACTAAAAATCTTTGTTTGTCATGGCTTTAGTTTACGTATCTGAAAAATGGGAAGACATTTGTATAACATTTCAATAACATGATATATTTCCCAATAAATTTAATCTTGGTGAGAAAAAAATCTTTAAAATGCTATTTTATTGGGTTATTGATAGAGATGTCAACTGCCTTCGCTTGGCTGCCCTTGTGTGTGCTGGGTGCCATTAAGCAGACAGACGCATTGCTGTCAACCTTAGAGAGCTCAAAAAGTAGATATTTATCAAGTAAGAAAGCAAATAATTGTAAACTCTCAGCTGCAATAAATACCATGGTTCTCACAAAGTCCAAAACAAGAAAATAGTCTAACTTGCCGAAAAAGAAAATGTAGGATTCAGGAAGTGCAGCTTGGGTTCAGGGACCCTGGCTAGGGGCTGTGAAGAAATGAAGAAAGGACAGACATACAGACACACATACAGTGAAGCTGGGATGAGGGGGTTCTCCAACCACTGCTACCTAGAACCCCAAAGTGTTTATTAGGTACAGCACATGGGAGGGGTTACTTTGTCTCTGTAGATCAGCAGTCTCAGGTTGTAAATGTCCAGGGGGAGGAAGCTGCGTTGCTGATCTTGGCACACACTAATCAACCATTCATAAACATTTATATGTGGACTTCTAAGGAAAGCATTGCCATCCCTCTTGAACCTGTCTTTGCCAGTTTGCCATGGCACAATTGATTCTAGAGTCCTTGACAGGCATTACACATGCCAAAATACAAATTCAATCAAGACTTCACTCACTGGGGGCTTCTTCTGCTCCCTACAAGGAAGCGTTCTTTGAAAGATAAGATTTGGTATAATAAAAAGCTGAGGATTCTAACTCTAGCATAATGAAAATCTATGCAATAAGAAAAATTATCAAGTAAGGATTACATTAACAATATCTAGTCCATTAGTATTTGGCAAATTTGGAGAAATTACTCTATTATCTATTGTATCATGATTAATCCAATGTTTTGTACCTAAACATTTTTTTATCATAACTTGTATTACCATCCTAAAAATATCCTTTTCAACCTTAATACATTTTCTTATATTAAACAACCACAAAAAAAAAAAAAGAAAGACAGATAAGATAGATGGCATCAAAGCCTAAGAGTGTAGGAAGTGCAGAGAAGTTTAGGCAATTATTCTTGGAATATGAATGGAGGAGGGTGGGAAAGTCCATTTTGAACTGGTATAACAATATGCCAGACATGGGATGACTCATAATGATGAGAAAGTTGTTTTTCAGATCTAGAGACAGGAAGGTCCAAGATCAGGCGCAAGCCCCTGACGAGGGTCTTCTGGTTGTGCGCGTGTGACAGAGGGAGCAAATGCGCCCCTTTTATAGCGGCATTAATTCATTTGTGAATACAGAGTTCTCATGACCCAAACAGCTTGTTAGGCTACACCTCCCAGAACTGCACAGAGGGAATTCTATATCTAGCATATGAATTGGAGGAGATGAATTGAGAATGAAGAAGAACATTACATGATCATTCATGAACCTATCAATTCACTTATTTCCTTATTAATAATAAAGGTTCCTATGGGACAAGAAGCTGAGCAGACCATGAGGTGTTTTGCCCAACTTTCTATACAAGTGACTATGCATGCACCTATAGTAGCAATAGCTTCATAAACCACCAATATATACCTTATAATTATTATAGCCTATCACCTTCTCTATTTAGTGAGGAAAGTACTAAAAACTTTAAGTTCATCATATATGTACTGGCAAGCACATCTAACTGATTGGCCACCAGTATGAATTCTGAAAACCGGATCAGAGGCACATTTTAAGCTCTTGTTTTCTTTTCTCTAGAATTATTTTGCAACTCATTAGATATTCAGCATTAGAAATCTTTAATTTAAGGAAAGTCAAGATTTTTAAAAAAGAAACACATTTAATTTAAGCAGATAGTTCTGAAAAGCTCAACCATCTTAAGTATCACAGCACAGTAGAAAATAACACAAAAATATAGTAGGTCTCCTGTTGTTTCACTAAGTGGACATGGTGCGACACAGTCTTCTAAATGTTTGTATTTACAGACATAGATCAGGGTTGCTCTCAATTTAGCCCAAGAAGTTTCTTTCTGTGGTAGGCATCAGTTAATGAAGAGACTCATAATGGTTCAAAGTACGGGTGTAAGTCGTTGTTGGGTGCTCAGCCCCAAAAAGGACATCTCTATCTACCTGCCCCTCTTGCCTCAAGGCTCAGGGAGCATTGGAACATCATGGAAGATGCAGTGGAAAGGATTTAACAGCCAGAGGATGGGAAGAGTTCTGTGAGATTCTCCAACACAGAGTCAGCACTTCAGAGAGCAGCACTGCAGCACCTATCACAGCTGGTGAATTAGGGCACAAATGTAAAGCAGTCTAAAAGCAGAGGACCTGAGTGTGGGAAGAGGACATGTTGGCAGCTGTCTGAAGGGAATGGAAAGAGTGACCTAGAGATGGATAGGATCAAGACACATTTTATGCATGTATGAAATTGACAAGAATAAATAATATAAAGTATGTGAGGTAAATTTGGTATTTAGAACATAAAATATTTATAGAACCATATTATAAAATTTTCTCAGAATGTCATGGTGACACATGCCTGTAATCTCATCATTCAAGAAGCTGAGGATGGAGAGTAATGAATTCCATGCCATCCTGTGCTGCATAGCAAGCCTGTGATTCAACACTACAACCTCAAAATAATAATCATTATATTTTTGGCAGAGCATTTTGGTAGGTTTTTCTTTCTTTAATAATGGCTACCAATAATTAATTTTCCCTTTAAAGCATCATCCAACAAAGTCACAAATGCAGTTATTCATAAACTCATCCCTTCAATTGATGCAAATAAACATATGCAATTGTGATTTTTAAATATTTATTGAATTATCCAGATACTAAAGAAACTCCCCAGTTTACTTCATGCAGACACAGATATGATTTTATTAAACTTATATCTACTTATACTATCCAGCTTCAGTTATACTCCTCCACATGTTAGATGGAAATCTAAACCCATGTCATATACAAAACTATAAAAATCTGGTGCTTGGCTATTTTATGTCTCTATCTTACTAGCTCTCAAGTGATATGTTCTGGCCACACTTGCCAGTAAGCAGCTCCCAATTAGGGCATGACCAATGGCTAGTCACATATCAGAAAAAGCATCTATCACTTCCACTCTGAACCAGAATGATATTTTCTCCATTTTCAGATCCCTACTTAGATGTTCCCACAATCCAGTGACACATACCTCCTCCTTGAGAACACCAGGGGTTGGTCCTTGCAACACTGATTACAGTTTACAACTATAGATATCTTGTATGGATCCTGTGTTTAGATTGTTTTTCTCCAGTAAACTGTCACCCCTGCAAAGTGCAAAATTAATGTCCAATTCCTTCATAATATGTAGATATCTGCTCTGAATGTATCTATAAAATATGTTTGCTTCAGTCTTAGAGTTACTGTTCCCAATTTCACTTGGCACTTGCCATTTAATCTTCCTGAAAGCAATTTTATCATCTAAAAATGGCTACAATGTTAGCTTCCTTGTGTACTATATTTAGATTCAAAAATTCCTTTGTATATATGGCCTGAAATAGAGTGGGGCTAATAAATGAACTCAGTTCTATCCCCACTCATCTGTTCATTGCCTCCATGCCCATCAAAATGTGTTTCAACATTGTCCAAAGTAAAGAAATGTTTTACAAATCTGGCATCCTTAGCCATGAGTTTACTTTCCTATCCTACTCTCCAATTAAGAGAAAGCTCATTTTGAAGCTTAATGGAGAGTGTCACAGGTTCGTCAGAGTTCAAATCAGCAGTCTGGAGTGAATCTGTAATAATCCGTGACCACAAACCAGTTTGTATTTTTCCACTAATAAAACTCAAGAATGGCTATGTTTAAATGAAATTTTGCAGGTCATTAATCCATTCTTAGGCCTGCCTCTTTGGGCTGTTTAATTGGGAAACAGTGGTGATAGACCCAGATTAAAAAATTAAAAAATCTGGACCTTTGTAGTAGATCGGTTGGTTGGTTGGTTGTTCTCGGTTTATGGATTTATTAAAGAATTTCTAAATGGATTAATTGAAAAGCTCTAAAGGCCACTATCATCTGTCTACATCAAAAGGATTTGAATGATAAAATCTACAATGACTCCCTACAAAACATCAAATTCTTCTCAGGCAGGGATTCAACTTTACTTTAACCTGTGGAAATAACAGCTTTGGACACTGGGTTTCTTTGGGGAGGGAGGGGGGACTTGGTGGAGGAGGTAGAGTCTGAAAGAGCCAGCTTAGGGCTTTCCAACACTAACATTTCAGTGAGTCATCCTCCAATTGTGAGCCTCGGATTAGTTAAAAATGAGCCAAACCAGCACCATGGAGCCCCAAACTAGTCACAAAAATGAAAGTTCAATGTGAGGCCAGTAAATACAATGAGCTTCCTGGCCCAAAGCTAATGAAAGCTAAAAGGTAAACTCATGACAATAAATGTGATCAGTTTGAGTTTCAGGCCACACAACACTCTTAACTGCAGAGTAAGGGGATGCTGTCAGTTGTTTCTTCCCACTTGGCCCACGGGGCCAGGCTTGTGGCATCTGAACAGAATGCAGTTTTCTTGCTCATTTCTACAAAGACTGCAAGCAGCTGGCTTTGTTCTCTTGCTGTGTTCAGCTCCACCTTCCAAGGAGTATCTTCTATTCTACCAAAAGCTCTCTAACCATCCCTTTGGTCTTTACTTCACCTTTGGAAAGGTGCTCTCTCTGGAGGGGCATTCGGGCAGCTCTTCAGGATCATGGCTGCCCTGCATTTGCAGCCTCTAGTTGTTGCAAAGCACAGAACACCTGCTCCATGGACTGCCTGGGAATGCCAGTTCAGGGTAAGTGAAGCAATACCACCCACACTGAACATGGGACAGAAATAGAGCAAAGAAGGAATAGGTAATTGTGCTCATCATATCATAGATAGATTCAATTGCTCCCCACAATCCTTCTTTGTCTACTCCAAGCAGCCTCCTTTTTTCTTTTCTTTTCTTCTTCTTGTCTTAAAAAGACTTTCACAGTGATGTGTACCTATAATCCCTATAATCCCAACTACTCTGGAAACTGAGACAGGAAGATTATGAGTTCAGGCCAGCCTAAGCAGTGAGACTGTCTCAAAATCAAATGTAAAGAACTGATAGAGGTAACTGGCCCTGGGTCTACTCTCTAGTACTATAAACAACAAGATCAAGAAATGAAAATCATAATGAGCCCCTTGAAAAAAAGATGCTCATGTATTAACACACACACACACACACACACACACACACACACGCATATATATATATATATATATATATATATATATATATATACACACACACACACTTTAGTTAACATATAACATATGGTAAGTAATGTACTATAATCCCCTTTATCTGAGTACCAGGCTTTCTATGTGCATCAGTGGATACCTGACACTGAGAATAATACCAGAACCCATACATGCTACTTTCTTATACTTCTATGATAAAGTTTAATTTATAAATTAAGTATAAGATATAAACCATAACTTACCATAAATCTTAGCATCATCAACATACTTTTTTTTCTTTCCTTATTAAGTCCAGACTCTTCACTTTTTTGATGAAATGGAGCACTGCCCAGCTTCAGTCGGGCACATGTGAATCACAGGCACCACTGCTTTTGCTCTGGGGCCACTGTTAAGTAAAACAGGAAAACAATTCCTGCACTATTAAGACAGGAGGTCTGAGAACATAGTGGAGGCTGCTAGTAACTGACTGGTGGGAGGTAGTGCATACGGGACAGACAATGGATGAAGGAATGAGTGATGTCCCAGGTAGGATTGTGCCAGATCAAAGATGGTGTAAAACTTATCATGCTGCTCAGAACAGAAAGCAGCAATTTAAAACTGTCGTTAGTCCTGTAATCTTCCTTTAAAAGTTTTCATGACACACTTGACCACAATAACTGACATTACAGAAAATTAAACCATGGATAAAGAGGACTGCTATGTATTTAATGTATAGTTCGTGTGCATATATATATATATATATATGTAATGGACATTATATATATATATAATGGACATTTTATATACACTTAGCACATATATACATAGAGATTCTCTTAACAAATACATTTGGCGAGTATATTTTACACACATGTGAGGGGGTTGGTGCATAGAAGGAGAGAGACACTAGTTACTAGGTCATGAAAACCCACAGCAGAGCTGGAAACAATTGATAGTCCCCAGACATTTTACATTCAGTGTTTCTCTGAATGACTGGTGTTTTTTCTTTTTCAAGAACACTGATAACTGAGTTCACAGAAGCAGTGTTACATTGTCTCTATGATCTCTGCAGAAGTTTGAATGACTAACTGCAGTCCTGTCCCCTCCTGAATTCATCCATCACCCTGGGATTGTACTGACTCACCACAAAGATGACAACTGAATTGTCCACAGTGATTTAATATTGTCACCCCCAGTAAGGACACAACTAAAAACTGTCCACGGCCAGGATACTCAGGAAATACCACATTTCTACAAGGAAAAAGAAAGATCCCTAGGAAGGGTCATTTGGGACGTAAAGTTAACTAGACTGTCTATATTTTACCATGTGCAGGAACACATTTAAACCACAGCTTTAAAAAGCCATATGAGAAATGAAATGCTTGATTTTGTTTCCCCACATTGTTGGAAAACTTGAGATCTTGACTTCCACAAAATACACTACCCCGGCCCTGTGTTTCAAGCTTTATTCTAGAGAAAGAAGATGGAGCACACAAGATGCAGGATGTTCTTCTTCCTGATTGGAGCTTACAGGTCAAATTGGGATTTAAAAAGTAAAACTCTGCATGGAAGTAGGCTTGTTTGTTTTAATATGAGTGCAGGTCTTTTTCACATATTCATGAACAATATGCCTCTCCTCCAATCTGGAAGCCACTGCAAACGTTAGGACATTTTACCGCTAAAAACAAACAAACAAAAAAGTTTTTCCCTTCATTTGCTAGAGTATCCCTTTATGACCCCCCTTCCCTTCTTCTTCACTGATCAGTGAGCCAGAGAGAAATGCACAAGTTTTGGTATCTCATAAACACTACAAAGGATATTAGTGAGATTTTAGAATATCAATATACTCAAATTTGTTTTTGTTTTAAAAATATATTTTTGAAAATTCAAACTAACTGGTTTGAAGAACACATAGCTATTTCATGAATTTCAACATATTAAAAGTAAAAATACATACTGTCTCTTATAGGAAAGTCATTAATATATAATGCTCTGACATCTAAGATTAAAATAGTACCAGAATACATTACTAAACCCAGGATCATATATATGTAGTAGTATGCTACTTCTAGAAAGATCTGGATTTAAAATTAGAGTTTATGAGACCCGGCCTTAGACGACATTGACAGAGGGTAGAAGAGTGGATATTTTCCTTCAGCAAATCAACCCATTGCATAATTGCACCCATTGTTAATCACTGTATCAGAGTATATCTTTGTTTGTGCAACTTATCCCATACTTAAATACCTAGAAGGTACATTTATTGAGGACTGGTTATCTGCCTGCACCTCACTATTAAATAAGTTGAATTATTTTAAAATTCTGGGTTCAAAAAAGCACATGATTTTCAGAGAAAAGACAACAACAACAACAACAAAAAAAAACAGGACTTTTAAAAAATACAATACTTGGTGGTGTTGTTTAAGGTTTGATCCACTAAGTCCCAGTCGTCCCTGTAAGAATTTGTGAGGTAGTTTGTGGACATGCTGCAGTAGTATACTTGTGTGCAAAAATCAAACATAAAAACTGATCACATGCTCCCAGCTGGAGACTGTGTAGGCCTCATTCAGGAAGGCATCAGCCATTATCATTTAGCGCTCCCACAGCGGGAGGAAAAATGGTGGCACAGAGGAGAACCATCACATCAGACACACTCCAGGGTTCCCTTTCCCTGCATTGTTCCTCTCCCAAATGTAACTCTTTAAATTTTAAGTAGGAAAAGAACACACAAATCATCACTCAGAACAACAACAACCACAAGGACAGAGAAGTGGGAATGAAGGGGAAAGGCTGAACCAAAACATGAAGAAAAACATTCCTCATTAAGTAAGTATTAGAAAGCTTGACATATACTTTAACATCCTTGAGACCTACACACACACACACACACACAGAGGCATGCATGTGCACACACACACACACACACAGGCCACACACACACACACACACACACACACACACAGAGGCAGGCATGTGCACACACACACACACACACACACACACACACATACACACACAGGTATACATAAGTTCACACACACAAGGCAGTGAATAACTACTTTAGTTCAGATTACAGCAGCTTTTTTTCTTGGAAACTGGGCTGTTTTGTCATTGTTGATCACAAACAAGTTACTCCTTTGTAACTAAATGCAAATGCATGCAAGAATAGCTCATTGATGAGAGTTCTGTCTTATAAGCCTATACTTACCAAATACAATATATATTAACGCACATTAAGATAATTGAAAGAGTTGAAGACATGAACTGTGGCACCTCTTATTTTTCCTTTTCCAGAGAAGAAATCACCTTTAAAACCTATTATTTCATTCAATTTCCTCATAGAAAACTATAATTTAGGAATTAATTTTAACTTTCACAAATCTCAATTTTCATGTTATTTCTTAATATAATAATACTATCATTATTTTATGAAAAAATGTTACATCTGTAGGTTTATCTTACCAGAAAAGCAAAAACTTCATTGGAGAGGTGCAGTTTTAGAAAGCAGAGAAGTTTCTGAAGAAATCACTGTTTGGTTCATGTCTATGGCTGTCCTCTGTGATGCCTTTAGTGACTGTATGATCAGCCATCAGCCCCCGGAGGCCTGCAGATGCACAGTGCATTTGGAGTCTTCCCCTCTGTGTATCTGTTGCACCCACTGTTCACATTGCTGTCCTTGTGGGTATCTGTTATGATGCAGACTGAAGAGTATCCCCTGGGTCATGAACAATTTGCTGTTTACAGTGTTCTATTTATTGAGAGACACTTCTCAGATGCAATGGCTGAGAAAAGATGGACCACAGCTCAGTCCATCCATGCATGTGTAAACCCCCTAGGAAGAGAGACATGTCACCCTTATCTCTAGCACTATTCTGACATCTTACAGTAAATTTCTGATATGTTTTGTTTACAGTTTTGTCATTAAGTACAGAAATTAAGCAGCAAGTGTATCAATTAGTGCTTAATACTAACTGTTAAACAACATTTAGATGTCACATCTAGCTATGTAAGCATAGACCCTGGCTTCCCAAGATCCCCCTACCCTGAGTGGTGTGAGTGGTAATGTATGTCTGTCTGTATGTATACATGCAAGCATGTGGATCTGGGTGCATATAAGGACCTACAGTTATAAATACATGGTATGTCATATATACATGAATATGTGTGTATATACATATATACATAAACATATGCATGTACACACACACACACACACATATATATACATATATATGTGTGTGTATATATATATATATACACACACACACATACATAGAGAGAGAGAGAGCCTTTTTAAATTTTTTAAAAATAAGGTAGAAAAATAGATAAATCCCTAGGCAAAAATAGGAAGGAACAAACGGAGTTTGTGCATTTCCTCTTTAAATGGATCAGATCAGCCTAACAAGATGTTTCCCTGAAATACTGGCCTCCAATGAATCCATTCAGCCATGGCAAGGAGAGGTTTCCAGCCAAAACATTTAATTAGTGCCCAATTAAGACAGCCAGAATGATGTGAAGTCCGGGCTCTGGCCGCGTGCTTGCCTCAGGATGGGTAAGCAGCTTAAGTGACTCCAATCTGACTAGAAGCTGTCAACTGTCAACTGTCGGTGGGCCGTAGGGTCAGGCAGTGTCTCTCTAAAGAATTCGACTTGTCCACTCATCAGAGAAAACACCTTCAACACCATCAGGTTGACAAATACCCAGCAGCGCTTCTAAGTGCAAAGGAATTGAAGTAGAAGTCGGGTTAAGGAAGAGCTCTGTGCTGCCCCTGTGCTGAAACCCCTCAGACACAGGAAAGGCTCCTAACTCTTCCTGTGGCAGAGAACAGCTGCCTGATAATCCGGCCTCCTCTCACCTTGCCCTTTCTCTTTGGTCCTGGAGCACTGTTGAACAGCTTGACTTTCAGTCTGTGGGCACATTGTCTTTCAGGACTGTAGACTTCACTAACTTGGTACCTCTGCCAACAACACCAGTTTTCTTTCTCACTCTGCCCCAACCTCTCACTCAAATGCAACCTCTGATGTTAAGCTTAGCTGTGACTCTTCTCCCTCAACCTCAGACAGAGAAAGGTTAGAGTCTCCTAACCCAGGCTTCCTAAGCTCCTGGGCCAATCTTAACGCCCATCAGCTTCATCTAAACCCATTTCACTTCTTGGGTCAATAAAACTTAATAGAATAGGTGGGGCTTCTTTGCCTTTATCATCCTAGCTAAGGACCAACAAGTTAACCTGAAATAATTAAATTAAAACATATTTTCTCATGTTTATTTTCTTCTCGTGTCTTAAAATATACCTTTGATGCAAGCAAGTACCATCATGCAGTGGGACAGATTTGTCTATGTGCATATTATTTATGCAGAGATGATACCTCCCAGCCCTGTGCCTTGGTCACTGGTGACACCATGCCTAGAGTTGTAACAGGCCAAAGGTTCATTGACTACAGGACCAGGCCAAGAACCATCACAGGGAGGAGTGTGCTGCCAATCAAGGGTCTTTAAAATAAGGCACTACTTGTCTTTAACTGTCAGTATAGGGGTCACCATTTGAACCCACATCCTACTTTGGTGGGAGGCTATAATGGAGGTGGCTGTGTGTCTGTGACATCTCTTTACCTCTCAATTTTCTAGGAATCAAGACTGTTCCTTAAAATAGTGTTGTTTTGCTAAATAAGAACTAGTCTTATCTGGAAAGTAAGTCCTTTAACATGAAACCAAAAATACAACTTACTAGCTCAATCTCAAATTTACTTGTTTATATTTAGCCAGTTTTAAAAACATCTGATAAGGAAATTAAAGCAATATCTAAGGAAAGACTAAGCATTACTCTAAGCCCCAAATAATGTGGAACTTAGCCATTTGACAGAAGCATCAGGAGGAAAAGCAAACAACAAACAGCTGTGACTGAAGTCACCTTGCAAACACCAACTACTGCTCACACTCTCCAGTACTGATATATCAGGCCGCAGACACTACAGCACTTAAAATCTGCATTATTGTAACATTTTGGATGGAACCATTTGGAACAAACCTAGAAATATGCTTTTTTTTTTTCTGGCTAGAATGACGAAGGATACCAAAACTTCACACTGAGGTATTTTAATGGGCATTTCTCCCAGAAGTGAGTCTGCTGTGTAACTATAGGTTGTCACATCCAACAGAGAGAAAGAAGAAAAATGGTTAGAATGTAACAAGGACCTCCTCCACACAGTATCAAATGTCTTAATCCCCAAATGTCATCTTTCCTTCATTCCCAAGTGGTCACAAAAGGGGAAGCTCCAGTTGTTTCCACCTTGACATGTGTGTCAAGAGAATAATCAATCTTCAAGACAGGAAGGACTCTCCAGATGTCACTAAACCTGCAAGGGGTAAGCCACCATGGGAAAGGCTGACAAGAGCATCCCTCTGCAAGGGAGGCCTACAGTACCAGCGCACACACTCAACTTTTTCTGTAAGGGCGGAAGGAGGCAGAGAGTATCAAGGTTTTTCTCTGTCCCTCATCATTTGCAGAGGTTTTTCTGAACCTTTTTAAAAAGTTACTAAGAAATCTTATGTGATGAGGTAAGACTTCCTGACCCATTTCACCCGACTCTCCCCCTCCTTTACTTAGTTTCCTTATTGAAGGAGAGTATTTAGTAAGACCCCAGTTATTGTAAAATATAGGAAGTCAGACGAGATAATGAAAATTTCAGTGTGTGTGTGTGTATGTGTGTATGTGTGTGTGTGTGTGTGTGTACATGTGCACATGTATATATCACATGTGCTTGTGTGCATGTGTATGGTGTGTGTGTGTGTGTGTGTGTGTGTGTGTGTGTGTGGCATAAGTATGTTGCATGTATGTATATGTGTCTGTGTCTGTGTATTTGTGTGTTCCTGTATGTGTGGTATGAGAGAGAAACATAGGGAGGCAAATTGTGCAAGAGGACAACAGAGACAGACAGACAGAAATAGAGAAAGACAGAGTGAGCTTTGTGTACAAAGTGAGCAAGAGCAAGCTATTTGGAAGCTCACCTCAAAAAAAAAAAAAAAAAAAAAAAAACTGGGTAATATGCAAAATCTAAGGTCCCAAGGGCCTACCACGGCTACTCAGCCATATTTAGGAGAATTTTATGTGGAATGCATTGACGACAAAAGAGAACTCTGAAGAGAAATCTAGATGCTAAAAAGAGAGGGAGAGATGTCCTTTGATATCTCTCTGAAGTCCATGAACTGATAATTTACCTTCTTGGAAAAGGGAAAGTTTGATGCAATTAATTCTGGATATGCCTATATTCTTGAATAGATGATGGTAAAGATTTGGAAGGTGGTGGTCATGTTGGTTTTCTTGCTAACTACAGCTCTTAGATAAGATTTACATTGTCCCATGTGATTCCCCTTGATTGCCTCTAGAGTTTCCTCTCTCCCTTTTGGAGAGTATTCCTTCTTTATTTCAGAGTACAGACATGTATCATGACCTGAGAAAAAGCTAAAGCCATGGGTGACAATCAGACCATACTCAAGGGGGCCATCATGCTCAGGGTCTGGGGAGAAGGAGGGATGCACACACTGCTGAAAGGAACGCTGCCAGACAATACACCTGAGCAAAGATCTTGTTTAAAAGTGGGATGTGGGGGTCACAGCAGAACCCTGATTCTGATTCACGCATCTTTGCTGGGACTCAGAAATGACACTCTAAAGTTGCATTGTTCTGCAAATTCTGGGGCACTGGAGAGGAGAAAATACACAGAAGGGCTTACTCTGATGTTCCCTTTGCACCCAGAGATCAGATCCACCAAAGAAACACAGAAGTCTTCAATCTTCCTGTTGAAATTTAATTAGTCAATGAAGATGAATCTTGTCATCGAGGAAGGGGGTGTTTCTGTGCTAAGCCACCATCTATCCTTCAAGCCCTTTCAACTCCCCTAAAGTTCATTTACTCACACACTCACACCAAAATTGCCAACATATGAATTTCTTCTCCTCATGAAGAGGTGTTTAAGCCTGAGCCATGGCCACATCCGACCTCCCAGCTATCAGTCACTTTCTTAGCAGACTCCACTAGTAAACATTAAGAGGAAAATCTGAATGTCTCTGTATCTTCAAGAGCTGACTTGATCACAGAATCAAGAGAAGGATGATATCTACATGTGAACAAACATTAACAGCCACAGTTAAAACAATAAAGTCAGAAAAGATAGTTATATAATATTTATGTTATAAATACATCTAGATCACAGTGCAAAGAGGGCATTAAACTTCATATGAAACATAAGAATAATAAAAATGCTGTGTGTTGGTAATAATAAGAACTGATTAGCTGAGCACTAATACACACACACACACACACACACATATATATATAATTATATACATATATACTACTATAATATATAATATACTAAGCAGAGGAAATTGAGCACCGAGTTTGCTATCAATGTATAGCTCTTAAATTAAGGACCATATAGGATATGGGGTGTAGATTAGTTGGCTGAGTGCTTGGCTGACATGCTTGGCACCCTGGGTTCAATGGCGAATAGTTCATAAACCTGCCATCGTGGAACAAGCCCAATGAGAGTTCCTAGGCAATCATGATTCCAAGGCCTATGGACTGTTTTCTGTACACTGCCAAATAAATATTTGCATAAAGAACAAGAAATATAGATAACAAACACAATAAGTTCGAAAACCAAGAAAAGAGTAAATATTTTAATAAGTTATTAGCCATCTAGAATAAAACATGGAGGTCTCACTAAGATATCCATAATGTTTAGTTTCTCAAAGAGGCATGTGTAATTTGTGAAAATGCAAGGACTTAGACACACAATATCTACATTCCTCTCAATGAATGCTTGAAAAATAAAAAGTTTTATAAAGAAAAAATGTTACTACTTAATCTTCCTAAAATTTTGTTTACCGTTTGCTAAGGTACTCAAGGAAGAGGATCAACACCAAAACCAGCAACAGCATCTTGGATTATGGAGAAAACAATTGGAAGAACTCACATGTTGCTAGTGTGTTTAAAGTCTTGAAAATTGATCATAAAAAAAAAAAAAAATAGCTGTTTGAATCGTAAGAAAATGGGCAACAACGGATAAGAGAACCTGACTGTGAGGTGTGAGAGTAAGCCTGCTTAACAAGACTGAATGGATTTTATAATAAAATATGTTGTGTAAGTTCCATAAGAATCTTGATAATCTGAAAAAGAAACACTTATTCACAGCTATGAAACCTTAATTCCACACTGGATTCCCAACTCCCCTTAGGCATTAGGCTTTACTGAATCTGTGATATCTACATGCATAGAACTGGGTGGCAGGGGCTGTTCTTCCTACTGTCCTGTTCTTGCATGGCTTAGGTCCCAGAACCCTGTCTAAGGGTGACAGTGAATGAAAAAAGGACAGACACATGGACACACAAACACACAGAGAAGAGCTGGGATGAGGAAGATTGAACTTTCCAGTGGGTAAACCTCAGTGCCCTGGAAACTCACATGTTCATTGTATATAGCTGAACAGAGAGGCAGGGATGTTGCATACAGCTTGACCAGGGAGGTGGGGTTATTTCCTACAGATAAATAAGGAGGTGAGGTTATTATGCACAGCTGAACAAGGAGGCAGGTTTAAGTTGGTAGGTGCAGTCTCAGCAGGGTGCAGTCTTCAGGATAGAAACATCTGAGGGGAGAAAGCTAGGACAGGTGTTTTTCTCCACACACTGTCACCGTTCACACTCAGACCCAAGGAAGGCCTTGCCATCTCCCTGAGCCTCACCCAGGGAAGGCTTTTCCGCTCCCATGGATCTATCTGGAGTCCTTGACATGACTGTACTCATGCCAACAACACATTCAGTCAGGACTTCATCACCTCTACAATCTTCCTCCTGAGTTATTTTGAGTCATAAATAAGATAAAACAAAGTGTTACCAAAGTTATATTGTAAAAAAAAAAAAAAAAAGTAAAACATTGACTAACCTAAAAATCATTGATTATTCCAATTTGCTTCCTTTATTCTTTAATCTATCTTGTGTTTAATTCACTCCCATTTCAAAACTTCTATCTACCCTCGTAGTGTTAGTCCTTTGGTTGCATATGTGATTATCACCAACAATGGAGCTTGGCAGGACAGTCCTCAATCCATATCACATCTCTCCCTGCCTCCTCTCTCTCATTGTCACATCTTGCACTTGCTGGACCTTCCTTCTGTTCTTTCTCAATTCAGTTCAAGTTGTGTATGTGTGTGTGTGTGTGTGTGTGTGTGTGTGTGTGTGTGTGTGTGTGCGCATGCGCTGACAAAAAGACAATCTCAGGCATCATTTCTCAAGTATCACCCATGTTTGAGACAGGGTCTCTCCCTACACTGACTCTTACCCACTGTTGGTCAGCAAGCCCAGGGACCCACCTGTTTCCACCTTCCCAGCTGGAATTACATGCCTACCACCACCCTTGGTTTTCTTTTCCATGGATTTCTAGGCTGGAACTCAGGTCCTCTTGCCTGCAGGAAGAGCATCTTACTTACTGAGCCATCTCCGCAGTTGAAATTCAGCTTGTATTGTGAGGTGTTGGCCATGTCCTTTCTCATCCCTCAAGTGCATTCGCTATATTGAGCTGTTTACTACTCCTGGCCTTTGTGGGTACTATCTCCCACCACACTAAGCTTCCTCTTCTCAGCAAACTGCCAAACCCCTCGTGAAGGGATCAGCTCTGGGTCTCTGTTCCCTTTCGAAGCAATCAGCACAATAGTGCATGAATGGTGATAAGATCAAGCTTCAGTAAATACTGGAGACCTGGATAAAAATGCATGGAAATGAATTAAGTTAATACTTCCTAAAGAAGCATCCAACAGTTACACTGAAGTCTGTATGGCAAAGGTGTTATTTCTTTTGCTCATTTTAAATCTGTCCCCTGGAAAGTGCTTTAAAGAGCTACAGATAAATGTTCTCTACCAGGACCCAAGAACAAATCTGCCCCTGTCCCTGACCTATGAAATAAATCTTTTTAAATACATAGGATTCAAACAAATATAAAGTCAGTTCAAAGCAAATGAATATAAAATTTAAACAATCAAAAATCTATGTATAATAGATGTGTAAAGAGTAGTTGAGTTTTGACAAAGGGAGCGTTAACTTCCACCAAGGTCACATGCAATGAAGCCAGCCATTAAGGCCCAGGGGAAGAGTGAGAAAATTCAACTGACCTTGGAATTGGCTACTAAGTGTATCTGATTAAATTCCTGTAAACAGGTTTGGCTGCAAGTGGGTGATGACACTGAACTATGCAGGACAGAATGGAGAAGGACATGGGGGAGGGGTGGCAAAGAAAAGGGAATGCCTGGAGGAGGTCACTGGGCTCTAGTCCTTTCTCCAACTCCAGAGATAAGAGTCATTGGCTGGGAACCTAGTACAGCTAAGTTTGCCATTTCACTCTCAGGTCATTTTCTGTTGTTTTTCTATTTTGTACTCATGCCCAGATCCAAAGTGATGGCTTCATAGTAATAAATTAATAATTAAGGAACCCAAGAAAAGATCCAAAAGATATGCCAAGAAGTGTTAGAAGCTTGGCTCTATCTCTCTTTTTAGTGAGAGACAGAAAATAGGTTTGAATTTGCTGCCTGGATGGCCGGAAGGCAGTGACAGACATCCAGTTACAAAGCTCAGGGGCATTTTCTCTTGCCACCCCACCTGGCATTCACATTTTGAAACACTTCCTTTTCTTCCCAGACTTTAAGCAATAGAGTCATGTTACCCTAGCCCTTCCAGGGCCTTCGATGTTCAAATATCTTCCCATTGAACTTTGTTCAGTGGAAGGATTGAGAAGTGTTTGGGGAGTCCCTAAACTCTTCTATGTCTAACACCCTAGAGAACTATGGCTCTCATTTTCCCACCTGAGATTCTGTGACTTTCAGCCTTTGCCTCAGGCTTTCAAGACATGACCAGTGAACAGACAGAACAAGGAGCTGCCAGTGCTGCCCCCCAAACAAGGAACTGGACAGTAAAGACCAGATTGAGTTCATGACAAGCATTGGTCTCAGTTTATAGAAAGTTCTCAGGTCTGGCCTCCTCTGTGCCCCATGAAGACGGCAGAGTAGAGCCTGTCCTTTCATTGTGTAAGCTAGGCAGAAGCCCAGCAGGCGAATCTACCGATCTTGTTCACACAGCTGGCGCACTGCCACATGGGCACTGGAACCCAGAGACCCCTGAGTCATGTGGACATTCATGCAGGCTACAGGAACTGAAGACTGAGCTCCACAGAGCATGAAGCTCAGAGACTTTCTGAATGATATGGGACAGAGATAAAACCCTAAACCAGAAAGGGACTTAGTAAATATCAAAGGCTAGCTCCCTCATTTTGAAGTAAAGGTCTAGTTTGAATGAATGACTGACCTAAACTTACCTAACAAACTCACATAAAGGAAGCTCCCAGACCCGTGCACTCTTGCTCCATGACCTCCTTCTGTTTAGTGTGGTTTAAACAAAGCAAAACAAAACAAAAACCTCAAAGGTGTTCTGGACAGAAAGTCAGCAAGAAAGACTGCATAGAATTCATTTATGCTGACCAAGTAAATTGCAGGTTTGATGAAACCCAGAATGAAACCCAGGCCTGCACGTGGGTTAACTAGGGCTAAGAGACTGCTGCTAACAAACTGAGAGCACAGCGGAGGGGGGGGGGGGGGGGGGGGGGGGCATGTCCAATGTCCAGAGCTAGTAGGTTTTCCTTTGCTTTTCCGCTTCCTCCTGTGGAAGAGCTGGAAGTCTGAGAGGGAGTCAGAGTCCCCAAACCCACATGAACACTACCTGTCCCTCTGGCTGGTAAGAGCAGGTTGGATGAGTGTAAATGTCCAGTGCAGTGATGGTAAGGAGTGGCCATCCTTTCGCTGTGGTTTATGTGCTGTACTTTCACTTGATCCCTGACAGTATATGGGGCACGTGCTAGTTGTCGAGTGTGAGAATGAAAGGTCATAAAGTAATCACACCCACATTACAAGACATAGATTTTCCTTTTTCAGACAGGCATCTTAAATGAGACAGTGAGAGTCAATGGGTAATTACACTGAAGAACAATATCTAACATATTGCAGTCATCGGAAAATATGAGTTGTAAAAGAAATTAGTTGTGCACGACCAAGAAAACTTGGAAATACTCAAGTCATAGAGTACAGATATTACTAATCAAGCCCAAACCAAATAGACAGAATAAATGGATTCACAAAATACAAGTTTATCAAGGTATCTCTAATATTGCCCTATTATACGATATATAAATATCTGGGCTCCAAGAGAGTAGACAAGTACCTAAGAAATTGAATCAGAACTGGTGGACACTAAAGATACAAGCTCCAGTCTGCATGAGTCAGCTAGGACAATGAATCATGGTAGCCAGCAGACACAATGCCTGAGCTTGTGGGATTTCTACTCTTGTTTTTTACTTCCTGTGTATGGGTATTTAGCCTGCATGTATATCTGTGCACTGTGTGTGTTCTTGGTACCTTCAAAGGCTGGAAGAGAGTGTCAAGTCCCTTGGAACTGGAGTTACAGACAGTTGTGGTGCTAGGAGTTGAACCCAGGTCCTCTAGAAGAGCTGCCTGTGCTGGTAACCTCTGAGCTACCTCTCCAAACGCCCCCCCCCAGCATATTTCAAATGATAAACTAAGAATTAATTGCTTGAATTTCATATGAAATCGGATGGCAAATGGCTAGTCCTGACTCTAGCCACCTCCTCTCCTTAGTCCTATTGTCCTCTCAGGTCTGCAGGTTGAATGCACAGCATCCTCCCTAGCTCCAGGAACCTGAACAGAGGTCAGCTCACATCTGCAATCACTGCCTGAGGAGAGCCACGCTTCTCAAGATACTCAAGACTGCAGCGTCAAGTCAAAGTACTATGCCTCCCCATCATGTTGCAAACTCCAGAAGCAAGAAGGTTTCCTGGATCCCCTCCTAACTCCTTTTCTTCCCTAAAGGAGCTCACAGAGCAAAGGAGGGAGTAGTTCCTAAGACCCATATGCGAGAGATGCCCGTCTCCAGAGTAATGGCACTTCTGCATCCCTGAGCATGCACACCCACAATGAGGCTGGGCAGCCGGGCCTGAGCCAGTCTCCATCAGTCTATAGACAACAGGACCACATGGATGACAGTACAAAAACCATCAAACAGTACAAAACATAGTTTTAAACTATTTCTTTGAGTTTTTATTTCCTTGTGAAGTCTCCTATGTCACATAAAACTTTTATTAAATAAACATATATGCTTTTCTCTTCTAAGTCCGTCAATTTTTTTATAGGCACCTTAGCCATGAACCTTTATTATACAAGTCTTTTCCATCTGTTCTGTGACCATAGTCAGTTAAACATCTATTATTAACATCCCAAACACTTACAGTGGCAGACAATATTAGCCAGTTTTTAGAATAAGATTACATTCAAAATGAAGTACAAGTTTAACACAATTTTTAGTTTTTAATTTTTGTTGCTATTTTGGTTTTTCATTTTGGCCCTGCTTCCTCTTTTTCTTTATTATTATTATTATTATTATTATTATTATTATTATTATTATTATTTTATTTTCTCTGGGTGTCTGTGGGATATGTGTATAAGAGCATGCACTTACTTGCCTATGTGTGTGGATGCAAGAGGCTGGAGATCCAGGTCAAGTTGTCTTACTCACTGGTTTTCCTGCTTTATTCTCTGAGACAGCATCTCTCTGAGCAGAATCTTACCTTGTCTACTAGACTGCCTGCCAGTGAACCCCTGGGATCTTCCAGTCTGCTTGCTCCCCAACCCCCGACCAAGCCCCAGCCCCACCCCCCAGGCAGGTCCTTCAACTTACACAGTAAGTGCTTTACCACCTGAGCCACCTATCCCCAGCCAGAATATTTTCTTTGTAGCCCAGGCTAGCCTGAAACTCATCATCCTCCATGTCAGTGCCTCATATCCCAGGGCACAGTGCTGGGATTACATGAGTGTACTACCAGACACAGAGCTAATGTTAAGCCTTTATTTTCTCTATGCAGTTTTGAAAATGTGTGGAATACAAACCAGTGAGAAAGTACATAAAAAAAAAAAAAAAACTTAATGATGATTGAATTTTTTAAAGTGAATGAAAAAAAAAAAAACTTTGCAATTAAGTATTTGGAGTTAAAGGAACTGTAATACTTTTCAATTAACCAGAAAAAGCCGTTAATCAGAATCACATATTCCTGGTGCTTTTCAGTTAATGACAATTTTAGAAAATTTAGTATCAATATACATTGGTGTTTGTCACAAAGATAATGTGAGTCTGTTATAAAATGAACTGTTATGTAGAGAATGTCAAAGGAATGTGGAGATTGCTAATTGAGCTAAAAGTGAAGAGGCAAGTGATTATGTTGAGTGCTGGTTATTTCAGAAATAGTCAAGAGTTAAAGAACGGTGGTATTCCACTGCTTAACCTTAAGTCCTTTCAGGATGGGATCATGGCTGAACCAGAAATATGAGAAAGATGCACCACAATAGAAAAACAGCAATTCCTTTCTCAAACTTCTTAATCCGAGTGGCCAATTGCTGGTTGTCATTGCATTAATCTAATTATAACTCTCTCCTATTGAATTTAAAAATACATGAAATGACTGGGGAAAAAATAGCAATGTGTAAAAATCAAAGGCTTCTACAGTTAATGTTACATTCAAAGGTAATTACTTAACACAGGCAAAGCCGAACCACACAACCTACAATTCTGGAACTTTTTATAGGCCATTTTTCTTCGATTTTAAATAAAAGAAATTCCTTTCATTTTTGTCAAGAAAACTTTCCTCTACCTCACTACTGCCTGACAAGGGAACAGATGGCAATTTAAGGGGAGAATTTATGAGAGCCACAATCTTAATGTTGCATAAAGGAAAGAAAAAGACTCGCATCAAAACCACTGACAAATGTACTTGCTAATATTAATGCACTCCCCATTCATCCAATATGCTTCCTAATTGCTTTTCTGTACATAATAATGTGGCACCTGCTGCTCAACATTGCAAACGCATCAGGATTTCTCCAAAGTCAAACAGCTCTGCAACTGGCCCTCTCCCAGTGATAAATGTAGACCACTGTATCACGCACAGTTCCTGTCAGTGGCATAATTAAAATTTTATACTTACAGAAAAAGATAGTAAACAATCAGTTCTTAAATGGATTCACAAGAGGAACTCTTGTTACAGCCAACTTTATAATTAGCATGCATCATGTGCTGCTAATATATCCATGACAAGAGGAGGGAAGAATTAGGAACCTCAGTTGTTCCCTTTAATGCAACATTAAAGGAGAAGGAAAATAAAGCAGTCTACTGTTACTGGACCACAGCTCTACAATCTTTCCCTCAAAGTAGCATATAATGTCCCCCATACAACTGGTCTATGGTTTCTCAAAGGAGAAGAATATGAGATTAGATGAGGATGCAGAAAACTTGCATGCTCATCCATCAGTAAAAGCATGACCTCACTTTCCTATTAGCTGAGCTCGTCACCTTTGTATTGGGAGGTACAGGGATCTAAAGCTACATCTTGCTGGCCAAGTGTACCATTTAGGTTGTATTACTAAAGCTTGTAGATTGAAAATGGATTTACAATTATTAAATACTTGAAAGAAAAATAGAAAGAAAAATAGTATTTCATTACACATGAAAATTATATGAAATCCAAACGTGTCCACAAATAAAGTTTTATTGTAACATACCCATGCTCATCCATTTATGCATGGTCTATGGCTGCCCTCTTGTTATGAGGGCATAGTTGAGTATTGCATTACAGACAGTGTAGCCCACATAGCTTAAAATATTTACTCCCAGTTCCCCGTACTAAAAGAGTTTGCTGACCCCTGATCAAAAGCATTTGTAGTCTATAAATCTATGTAATTGGATTGTGTAGTTATTTATACATGTGTGTACACCTAAAAGATTACTAATCAATGAGATAAAAACAGGGTTACAGCAAGCTTATGTCTATTTGTGAGCATGTATATAAGAGAAAGGTTAAAAATTATAATTCTAGGTGCAATTAAATATTAATATCTGAATTGTGATAAAAATCTAATTATATTAATTAACTATGTAGGCTTTTATCTTGGCTATAATAATATCTAGCAAATGTACTCTTTTGTATCTAAACACTGGATGTTTATTATGTCTAAGAAGAGTTTGTTTTGTTAAAAAAAGAAAAAAGAAAGAAGGAAACAACAAGCAAAATAATAGTAACCTACTTAATGTCTATCATTCAAAATTGAGCTCATGAGAGATTCAGTACAATACTGCCATTTTTTAAAGCTATTGACCTTGGTTATTTTTTGTTTTCCAAGACAGGGTTTCCTCTGTGTAGTTATGGTGCCTGTCCTGGATCTCGCCCTATAGACCAGGCTGGCCTTGAAATCACAGAGATCCTCCTGGCTCTGCCTCCCAAGTGCTGAGATTAAAGGCATGTGCCAACACTGCTTGGCTTTTAAAAAGTTATTTGGTAAAATTGCTTGAAACTACAACCACATACACACAATAAACACACAAAGATATACATAAATTCACAAACAAGGGTTTGAGGATGATGGCAGTCTGTTTCCAGGGTCTGACATCGCTCCAGGGTCATGTCAGATGTTATCAATGCAAGAATGCAGGCAACAGGAATTATTGAATCAACAACTTTTTTAAAACCTTTTTTTGGGCGGGGGGAGTTAAGAAAGGATTTTTCTATGTAGCCCTGGCTGTCCTGGAACTCACTCTGTAGATCAGACTGGCCTCCATCTCAGGGATCCTCCTGCCTCTGCCTCCCAAGTGCTGGGACTAAAGGCATTCATCACCACTGATGGGCTTTATTTTTACTTTTAAAACACATTTTTATTTTTATTTATTTTTAATTTATGTGTGTGAGGTGTCCACCAGGTGAGTGCAGGTGCCCATGGAGATCTAAAGTGGTCATGGACCCCATGGAGCTATTATGAGGTAGGTGCTGGGAGTGACCTCATGTCCTCTGCAATAGCAGCAAATGTGCCTGGAGCCTCAATTGTTGTTTTAACAGGAAAACACTGAAGTTACTTGAGAACACAACACTTCTTCGGTTGCGCTTAGTCCTTCCACCTGAAATTCTATTTTCACAGAATTATTTCAATTAAAAATGAGAAAAGGAAAGAAAAATAGATATATGGGAAGATTTCTGCAGTCTCTCTCTAAGAAACAGCAGTGAAGCAGATCCCGTGATCTCTCCTCTTCACTGTGATGGTGAAGGGGAACACCATGAGATCATTCCTCATCACTGATGGTGAGCTGGGCACATCATGTGATCATTCCTCATCACTGATGGTGAAGGGGCACACCATGTGATCATTCCTCATCACTGATGGTGAGCTGGGTACATCATGAGATCATTCCTCATCACTGATGGTGAAGGGGCACACCATGTGATCATTCCTCATCACTGATGGTGAGCTGGGCACATCATGAGATCATTCCTTATCACTGATGGTGAGCTGGGCAAGGAATGAACAGGTTCTATGGGCAAAGAACCAGGCTGGCTGGCTGACTCTTGTGCTTTGAGTGGATCAACACAGACACAGGCTGTTTCAGTGAGTCTGACCTGGGGCCCAGGGCTGGTGACTTTCTTTAACACCAGGGTCCCTTTTCACATTTCCCAGTCACAGTCCCATTGGCAAGAACCATTCATTGCTTTGCTGCACAATTACCATCGTTTACATCTGGATGAAAATCCCTTTCTTCTCGGTTGAAGGCTGAAAAGAAGACATTTGAATCTGGAGATCCTTCTCTGGCTTCCTCTTCACCAGGAGTGCATGCCCCATAAGATATAGGATCTTTTTAAACAGCAGTACCTTTAAGCAAATAGTATTAATTCCAACACATTTTAAAAGATGGGGAGAACTATCTGTGAATATAAATGAGGCAACAAATTCCACAACTAAACATCTCGGAGAGATTAAGGTCCAAATCAGAGGCACGGATGCAGATAAAATAATTGGTATCATGAATGAAAATGTTACACACTAAACTCCTAGGAAAAACAAAAACCCCATTTTGAAGATAAAACTGCATAAAAACTGCTGCTGTGAGTGAGGAAAATAAAGTATGTTTTTAGTTTTCATGCCAGGGAGGAGATGAGATTCATTTTTACACCAGTTCCACAAAGGCTGGCTAGCAACCTGCTTAGAATACAATAGAGAGGATTTAAATTTTCTTTCCTTTACATGGCTTGCTCATTTGCATGCTAGGCCCCAGAATGGTCTTCTCTCTCTGCCATTTCACAGAATCGCTGCGATCTGAGCGCTGGGAGCAAACTGCAAGGTTCAAGGGTGCTTGTGAGTTCAGCACAAAGCTCTTTTATCAGTGTGTTCGCAAGGGAGAATGTAGTCCCTTTCCCACTTCATTGGGCAACTTTTCCTTTGAGGGGCAGCTTCAAAAATCTCCTCCCTAGAAACAGCTCTTCAGCCTGGAAAGGACTCCGTTCCTCCACAAACTCGCCATGGGGACTGCTAATGAAGAGATGAAATTAGTGTTGCCCTGGAAGGACTTTAGAAAAAGGCTCTTCTATCGGTTTGCACCCTGGTGTCAGTTTCTCAAATTTCTTCATTTAAAAGATGACATGTGGCTGTTATTCAAGCTTGTAAGAAAGTCCAACAGGGATGAGACACTGAAGGAAGAGGCTATCAACACTTTTCCATTCAAATCCATTTCAGGATGATTAAAGTATATGGAAATGTCCCAAATATCCAGGTCAGTGATGAATAATTGAAGAGAAGGAAATAAACTCAAGACATTTTGCAGCTTAAATAGAAAATACCAATCCAACCCAATGATTGCAGTTGTTATTTTAGTGTCCAGACAACGCATTCACATCATAAAAGGACATACTAACATAAAGAGAAATGTTCCCTCATCGCAACATAAAGATCTCAGACAGGATACTCGACAAAATAATAAAAGGACTATATTCATCAACAGATTTAAAACTGCAGGTTATCCTCCATCAGGCTAGACAAGTGCTCCTAGGGACTGGGAGAGGTTGGGACGCGTTCCGATGTAAATAAGAGGGAGCTGTGCGGGGAGCGGTGCTTTCTCTAGCCTGGCAGGAGCCCTCACAGCAGGAAATGTTTTATTGTAATGCAAATGTATTTGATTTCCTCCAAAACCCCCTTTCGCTATCGCTCCGGTCTGAATGTATCATCACCATATTTGCAGTTCTATTAAGCACCATTTTATATTAGCCTAATTTACGTAACCTGCCTAATAGGAATCGGAAACGTTACAGTTATTTTACTGGATCCAATTAGTATTTCATTGTTTTAGCCTGAACACAATATTGTACAATAGTCCTCAATACTCAGCTAAATGGGATAGGATGTACTCCACGTAATACAATAAATGGAAGCATATGTTTTAGGCTAATTAAAATGCAGTTACAACCTGCCTGAACTGAAACCAATTGCATCCTTTAATATCTGGTGAGTAACTTTTTTTTTTTTAATCTAATAATGAAATGTCATATGAGGTGAACTTGAAAAAAAACAAAAACAAAGTTAAGTACTGATAATAGCTGGACTGAATTGCTAGTGGATGGTTTCCTAGATGTTCATTTTACTCTCTTTACCTTTCACACAACCATGGAGAGTGAGTTTTTCTCAAGTAAAATACACAAATTCAAAAAAATATGTAAACATCATTGCTATAAATATTTCCAATCAGGCTAGGATGAGAAATGACTTAAGCATTCTTACCAATAAAAATAGTTTATTATATTTTTAACATCTGTTCACTTTTATGAAGCTTATCAGGTACTGTATATTCTGTGTACCAGAAATAATATACTTAGCAAAAATAAAAGCTACAGATTACAAATCGAGAAAAGTTTTTCAACAAGGATATTACAAATGTGGCAAAAAATGCCAACATCCATTGATATGGGGATGGCCTGAGGAAAACTGATCTGTTCTATCAAAATTGTGAAGATAATAATAGCAACCACCGCAGCCATTAGCAGGATAAATACTTCATGGTTGTTTCAGGCACAACTCTTCAAATTGCAAGGAAAACATGCTTGTTTTAATCTCAGAATTTTCTTCTTGGATTCATTTATGTACTGTGCAGCCCCTCCCTCCTTAGGAAGCACAAGCACTGCCGAGATACAAGTAGGAAATTCCCCAGCCAAAAGGAGAAAATACTGACACATAACCCATTAAAAGCACATTTGTTCCTTGTTTTTGTATTCTCAACCCCATTTCAATGAACAGAAAACAGAATTTGAACTCCCAGGTTTTCCAAACCACAACTTTCAGAAGAAAATACATATGAGGGGTTTTTGAACATTAAAGTAGAGGCAAAATTTTAATACTTAGCAAAATACTAAATGCAATATTTTTGCGAGAAAAATCTTATTTTTGACACCTGACAATGGTATAAAACAACACTAAAGTGAGCTCCTGTGCTGACTTAATTTTCCACGGTGACATTAAGATGGCTGCAGCTCACATGAGAGTGTACTTTATGTCATTCCTTTTGACTTTGCCATTAACTCCATAACAGCTGGCATCAAATACAACAAATTGTGATATAATGAGCTTGTATATTGCTAGCAATTACAGAGTTAAGTTGGATAAATCCTCAGAGTACAGGATAAGTGTGCTTTCCACCTGACAATAAATTAAAGGTGACACTCTCTTTAATCTAAAATTGCCTAAGATCATATATAAAAATCAACAACAAAAAATACTATGATTGAAACCACATCTCAAAATTTTCCAAGTTTGACTAGATCCATTTCATATATGTTTATGATACCTGTCATCTCCATCTATTATTTAAACACTTTTTATGCATTTCTGGGTTATGAAGTATGTTTGTGATAACCATACTTATGAATTTGGAAACTCAAATTGTGAATGCTATATATTTTGGTTTCCTTGTCAATAAATATATTTGAACAGTATCCAGGTAACCAAGCTGTAATATTTCTTAAAGTACGACAACACCAGAGCTGTGCTTTGAGGAAAACACCAAACCAGGTTTTGCTTAGATGCTCTTGTGAACAACATGAACATTACTTCTCTTCCAGTCAATTGATGCATATTAAGGAACTCATTTTTCTTTACTTAATACTTTAAGATATATAATGTCTATAACCTGCAGCATACATTATGAGCCATAAACAAATGAAATTCAGATGGCAGATGTCCTTAGATTGCAGCATCCAGGGGCTTGGATTTGATTTGTCAACATAAAAGCACCCACTGCAAATTATGCAAGGGAGCTAGGAGAGGCATCAGGATAGGACCTCTCTCAACACAAACACAGAGAAAGTTAAAAGTAAAACAGAAGCCATGAAACCTATTCCATACCAAAGGGTGGGGGTGATTTTCCAAAAGGATTAGAAGTGAGCTTCAGCCCCCAACAGAAAACTTAAAATGTTTCCACACAGCTGTATTTTCCCATTCTGAATACTTTTAAAGAGGAAAAAAATACATTTCCCTTGACAGGCAAGAACTCCACTCCTGAGCTACATCCCCAGCCCAGAAACAGCACTTCCTAAAATATAAACTGTGGCATCTTCCAATCCGTTGCTTCCTATACAGTAAATGATGATTAAATGTTCCCCAAAACCTTTCAGAATTTTAGAAGGTAGAAGTCATCTTACGTGGGCTATAAAAAAAAATGATACTAAAGCAGGCTGACTTTGGGGACACTGACCAATCTCATCACTCCCTCATATTCTGTAACCAGTGTGTATTATTGGGTTTGGAGACACAGATTGGCACAGATTCAAAGTACTTAAGCAGATCAGCCCTAAAAGAAATTAAGCTTGTTGACAGGCAAGAATTTGAACTGAAGTGGAAATTGCAAAATGTAGCAATTAACCGTTACTCTCACAGACAGTGGTGATATTTGGAGCATGTTACCACTCTAAAGTTCGACACCTTGGCATAGTGAGCAATTTAGGCAGGAGAAATTGAGAGGCAATACATGTATGAGATCTTCCCTGACCTTCCCCTGCTCTTTCCCCTGAAGTCAGGAAGGTTCTGGGGAACTTGCCCAAAGTAGTGTTAAATCAGTGGTAAAGGCCTCATTGAGAGACTCCTGTTTCATTCTGGTCAAGAGACTGGGAAAGACAGTGGAAGCACATCTAACATTCCCAATGGGCGGGTCAATCACCTAGCTGAGGAATGGGCCTTCCAGAAGGCAGATCCATAGTAAAGAAACAGGAGAAAGAATTGCCCCACTGAGAGGCAATGCATCTTCCCTTCCCAGCACCCTTGCCTCTGTACAATCACCACAGAGCAGCCATGAGATTCTGGTGGATCTGCCCACCCGAGTCTTGACTCAAGAGGGGAACTCCTTTTTCTTCTCTTGCATTCAGGCCAGAGGCTAAGTATGCTTGTTATGGAATACTATAAGATATGTTACATTTGTTTATGCTGTGAAACATTGTGTTGCATTTGTTTAACTCTGTGAATCTGTGTTACTTTGCCTTTCTAGAACACCTGATGGTCTAATAAAGAGCTGGACAGTCAATAGCAAGAGAAAGGGTAAACAGGGCTGGCAGGCAGAGAGAATATGTAGGAGAACTCTGGGACGAAAAGTAGAAAGAGCAAGAGAACAAGGAGAGGAGGATGCTAGGGGCCAGCCACACAGCCACACAGCCACCATAGAGTAAGAACGAAACTAAGTATATACAGAAGTAAGAAAAAGAAAAAGCCCAGAGGCAAAAGGTAGATAGGGTAATTTAAGTTAAGAAAAGCTGTCAAGAAACAAGCCAAATTAAGGCCGGGCATTCATAATTAAGAATAAGCCTCCATGTATGATTTATTTGGGAGCTGGTTGGTATGCCCCCCACACCCCCAAAAAGAGTAAAGAGTCAAAGAGCAAAATCAATCAATAACATGCACTTTTTCTGGTACTGTGGGATTCCTAGGGATCACTCCAAAGCTCCCTACCCCTTTTGCCATGCAGTCACTGGCCTTGCCATGTGGCTGACCTCCATGACTAACTCACATGACATGGCTTGCTCTCTCTGGCTCTCTCTGGTTCTGGCTCTCTCTGTGGAGATGCTGAGATTTACAATTTGCCTGCTGTGTTTTTTTTCTTTTAAACTCCTTGAGCATTCTTCCTGCTCCATGCTTAATTTTTTATTAATGGCATTAAGAACCCCAACAGGAAACTCCATTTTCCTTGGTAACATGTGATAACTCTGAATTTCACAGTAGTAGCAGGTCATAAGACCCTTATCTGAGGGGTACCTTCCTATACTTAAAGGAAAAGAGCACCCCCATCTCTGAAGACACACGATCACAAAGACTCTGAACGAACAGATATTTTCTCTATGTTATCAGTATAATGTTGCCTCTCTGTACATTGTATATTCTTCGTTAAACCCACTAAAAACAATTTCAACTGTTCCTTGGATCTTCATTTCCTTTTGAAGTTTCACATAAAATTTACATTAAATAAATCTGTATGGTATTCTCTTGTTACTCTGTCTTTGTTGTAAAAAAAACCTTAGCTAAATAAAACCTAAAATAGTAAGAGGGAACACATATTGTACTCCCTTTTAACATCTACTTCTCATCCATGAGTAGACAGAGACAAAGCTGAAAATGCTGTTTCTCATTTTTAATTAGAAATATTCTATTCCTTTTATACACACATTCATAGCCTTATCCAACAGAGAAAGTCCGAAGTGGTAAGCATTGTGGAGGAAAGTGCATGCCCTCTATTGGTGAGAAATGCTTCAGTGTCTCTTGCACCAAGAGTTCCAGGGACTGCTGAGTTCTGCTAGTGCTTGGAGGTATGAGTCAAGACAGGTATGAGTCTGTCTTCAGAACTAAGGTTAATGCTACTCAGTTTCTTCTATAACTAAGGGTAACCTCAGACTCCAAACTCTTGTCTGAGTTAGCTGTATGCTGTCAACCCAAAGGATTAGTTTAGGCAGTGATCATAATTGGTGGCTCAGATACAAGGACTACAAAGATAGACTTGGGAATACCATCTCAAAGTTCTGTTGGATGCACATGTTCACAGATTCACACATTTGGAACAATGAAGAGACTAAGATAGGATCTATCAGACAAAAGAGGAAGAGGGTGTAAACAAGAACATTTTGTCTCCACCTGTTTGGTACCATAAAGAATCTTAGATCAACACAGACTCCTTCTGTTGCCCAGTCTACCTCAGAATTACATGCCAGAATAGACCTTCTTTTAATTAACTTACAACTTTGTCATATTGTCATACAAACAATAATAATAATATCAACAACAACAATATTTTACAAAAGAAAAACACCTGGAGATGATTTAGAAATAAGAGGTGAGTTTTAGAACCCCAAACTGTAAGAAGCACTTTCTGTCTTACACAATGAAGCTGCAGACCAGCACGCCATTAATCTGAAATCTAAACATCAGACAAACTTTGCTTTTACCTCTAACTCATAAAATCGTAAGGAACTTTCTTTCCATGGCCAGGCCTACAAATGGGCCAGGGCACTTTACCTTTGTTCTTAGATAAGGATTTGTGGGCAGATGACAAGGTGCTAATGAGAAGCTAATGTCCCCACATCTGGCAAACTGCCAAGCTCAGGATGAGAGGATTTAGAGCATTTGTCTGAATTAGCACTGTATAGAGGAGGGAAGGGCTAGTAGACAGCCAACTCCAGATTGAAATTCTTGGCTATCCTGGACTTCATGTCCCATTCCTAAGGTAAGGGCTATTCCGAGACAATTCTACACTTTCACTGGGTGGCATAGGTGAGTCTCATGTTGATACAGTTGTCTTGCTTCTCACTGTGGGATAAATTAGTAAGAATTCGCAAGTTCAGAAGCTGTCCCACCTCATCACCACGTCTGGATATAACAGCAGTGAAGAAGCAGGTAACAATCTGTGTCTATATTACATTCATCCATCATAAATATAAAGTCAGTTTATTCAAGTGTCTAGCCAGAACAGTTCTTGCATTCAAAATTGAAGGCATTTTGTTTTCTAATTTTGTCATCAAAAATTCACATCGTGTTTCTAAGTCAGGGAGTTGGCGGAGGTGTGGGAGGGGAGGGGGCAGAAAGGCTTAAAATTTCAATAGGCTGATCTGCTCAAGAGAAATAAACAGTGCTTTTGTGTAGCCCCTTTCTCCAGGCTCACCAAACTTCATTTCCTAGCCATTAACCCTGCAAAATTCAAAACCATGTAGATATGCTGATCTAGGTTTTCATTTATATCAAGAAAACAAAGAAGGGCAGCAGAGTGAAGCCCTGCTTCCCCTCTGACTATAATGCATAAAACTTCGTCATAACACTGAGCAGTGCAGCTTCCACCATCTCAGCTCTTTGGTCTCTTCAGGGCCAGGCTTTGCTTGAGCTCTCAAAGCTATCCCTTCCTAATGGCTCAAATATTCTTTCCAACAACATAGCTGATGCTGGTCACTTCGTTACTGTTGAGCATATCCAAGGAAAGAGTAAGATGGTACTAGATTCAGGAGACATAAAAGGAACAGTTGCCCATAGCCTGTAGGAAATCTCAGTGTGTGTTTCTCTCAGATGTCTGCTCCAAGCTGAGCAAATAGCTGTAGCAAGCTGACTCATAGCCAAAAGCTTCCAACAGTTACTGAAAGGTCAAAGGTCACTGGTGACACACCAACACTTACTTCTTAAAAAGGGGGGGGGGGGCTGGAGATTTAGCTCAGTGGTAGAGCACTTGCCTAGCAAATGCAAGGACCAGGGTTCGATCCTCAGCTCCAAAAAAAAAAAAAAAGGCAGCCATGATGCCATACAAAGAAGGCAAAATATTAACCAGATTGCCAGACAATGCCTTAAGGGCATTATGAATCAGCAAGAATTTTATAAAGGTACAAACAGACAAGCTCCATGAAGATGCTAAAAACCACAGCTGCAGAGATGGCTCAGTGGTTAGGAGCACTGGTTATTCCTAACACTAACACGGTGGCTCACAGCCACCTGTAACTCCAGTTCCAGAGGATCTGACACCCTCTTCTGACCTCCTAGACCTAAGCACACAAATGGTACAGAGACACAGATGTAGGCAAAACAACCCCTCTCACAAAACACATCTTTTCAAAAAGATGGTAAAGCCGGGCAGGATGAAAGGGATGGAGAAATAACAAAACCTCAGGGAAGTTAGATTTTTCAGCACTGCTGCTGGCTCTGGTGCTTTTGCATTCATCACACATGGACTGAATCTGATGAAATTTGCTTGAAAACTTAGCTTACAGCAATTGGTGTCCGACTTCACACTGCTTAAACTGTGATCATATAAATGTGCCCTTGACCCCCAGGTAAAGAAGCAGTAAATATTACAGTCCTGTCATTCTGGCATAAAAGAAGACATGTACAATAAAGCCACCATTAGAGAGCAAATGAGAGGGTGACAGCAAGAGACAGATTGAGGAAAGACAAACAGAGAGAGATGGAGAGAGGAGAGACGGAGAGAGAGAGGAGAGACAGAGAGAGAGAGACAGAGATGGAGAGAGGAGAGACAGAGAGAGAGAGACAGAGATGGAGAGAGGAGAGACAGAGAGAGAGAGACAGAGATGGAGAGAGGAGAGACAGAGAGAGAGAGACAGAGATGGAGAGAGGAGAGACAGAGAGAGAGAGACAGAGATGGAGAGAGGAGAGACAGAGAGAGAGAGACAGAGATGGAGAGAGGAGAGACAGAGAGAGAGAGACAGAGATGGAGAGAGGAGAGACAGAGAGAGAGAGACAGAGATGGAGAGAGGAGAGACAGAGAGAGAGAGACAGAGATGGAGAGAGGAGAGACGGAGAGAGAGAGACAGAGAGAGAGGAGCTAAGGAAACAAACAAGGACTAAGTGTTAAAACTGTATTCTGATAGTACTTTAGAATTGATTTTTCTTCATTTATTTATTTATCTATTTATTTCTGCACTGTTGAGGAATAAACATCGGAAAACTTTTCTGAAAATGAAATTTGAATTCTATATGATTTTCATGTGTCAAGGAATATTATTCCTCATTGATTTTGTTTCAACCATTAAAAAATGTGAAGAAAAATAATTCGTAACTCATCAGTTATACAGAATCGGAACCTGATATCCTCCTGAGACCATAATTTTCCAAGCTTGCCCTTTTACTGTTTCAGGGAGAAAGGCCAAAGCAAAATAAACCCTAAGATGTGCTGTTAAAAAGCAGTCTCTCGGGCCAGCAAGATGGATCAGTGTATAAGGGAGCCTGCCGCCACAAATGAGAACATGAGTTGGATCACTGCTTCTACAGGGGGAAGAAAGAACCAGCTCTGCAAGCTGTCCTCAGATCTTTGCACACTGTGCACAGGTGCCTGCATGAGCAAAGCACACACATGAACACACACACACACACACACACACACACACACACACACACAAAGCATATGCACAAAAATACATGTAATTTTAAAAGTTTTAAAGAAGTCTTAGAATATCAGATTAATTTGGCACTGTCATTTAGAATCTTTTATAGAATATAATACCTACAGAAAATGTACATCTCAGCGAATTTTCATTAAGCTTACACAAGCTTATAATCAACACCTCGATTGACAAACAGAACCTTACAAGCCTCAGGAGTCTCCCTGTCCTTCCTTCCCTGCCAATCACCATCACCCAGCTCTGAGAGTGGCCACTCTCCTGTCCTCTAAGCACAGGTTAGTGGTCTTGACTGTTCTTTTTGGGGAGGGGAGTCATTTGTGTGTATGGTATCTGAATTTAAAAGAAATCAAACAAAAAAATCATAGAATAAAACATGGTTGTAAATTAGAAAGAAAGTGGGCTGTTACAACTGATATTTCTGTTCTGAAATCACACAATCACATACTCTAGAGAGGAAAGAGATTTCAGGGAGCTTCCATATTTGTCCCAGAATCCCAGAGTCAGAGAACTAATATATTTATTTATAATCCAGTTACCTGTCCAAATATTAGTTTGAAATATATCATGTATCATATATCATATATCATATATATATATATATATATATATACATATATATATATATCACAGTAACAATGACAGGTAATAAAGTAAACTAAATTTCGAGGTGTGTCATTATTGTCAGATCTACTATCTCACTCACTTTCATTACAAAGTTAACGAGTCTTTTAAAATACGGGTTTATTTCTGGGTGTGTCTTTGCATATGTGCACTACCTGCACTGTAGGAGCCTAAGTAGGTCAGAAGAGGCAACAGATCACCCAGAATTGAAGTTACAATTGGCTGTGACCACATGTAGGTGCTAAGACTAGAATCCGGGTTCTCCGAAAAAGCAGTAAGTGCTCTTATCCATAAAGCCATCACCCCAGCCTCCAAGTTAACAAATCTTTGAATTGTTTTTACATTCAATCATTACTAGCCAACACCTGAAATTATTAGCCTTTGTGACAAGCAAGAAAAAATATTTAGTGATTTTATTAGCTCTTTTCTTTTGTTTAGGTATTAAGAGCTGATAATTCTAACTGTGACATCAAATAACTAGCACACAATGCTAATTCAATTGAAATGATAACAAACTTTCTTCTTAAAGCAGTATACCAGACATCTTTAACAATCTAGAAAAGCAGACACTTTTAATCTACAGGCTGTATTTTCAAACTCAGATATGAGCCTGGGAATAGAGTTCTATCAGCCCAAGGCAGGAACTGTGAGTCCTGCTAGCATAGCTACATACTGGATCTCATGCAGGGCCTCTCTCCACCACTCTCAACCACCTTCACATGTTTTCACTACTGTTCTTTTATATTAACAGAATCTTCCTTTTTATTTAAAGGAGAAAAAAATAAAATGAATTATTATTTGAATCTAAATAGCAATATGTAATTTGTCCTAAAAAAAAAAAAAACTCATTAGTATCTCCATGTGTAAAAAGATTAATTCTGAAAATCTTTTGATAACCCTGCTCAATTTCATCTCATTGCTATCAGTGTGCTTTGCACCTTGACCATGTCAAATCTCCTAGCATCCATATCTAAAACGTGGTATTTTTTTTTCTTTCATGCTATCTACATAGGTCACATATAGTTATAAAGAGAGACTTGTCTATATATAGAATAATATGCTTTTTATTCTAAGAATATGAAAGTAATGTTCAATTAGAAGAATCCTTTTCTGAAATGCCTGAATACAGTCTAGTTCAAAATAATTAAAGTTTAAAAATAATTTTCTTGAAATGTTATGAATTTCTATAATATTTCAGAGGCTAAACATAAAAATGTTTCAGCACTAAGTAATGAGTATTTTTAAATTCCAAGAATACATTTTCCAATAAGCAGTAAATATTTTCAACTACTGGCACAAGACCTTCATCAACTGTCCAATGTGAAAAGTGAGATTTCTGTTAATCTTCCCAGCCTGGCCAGTATAAATTCCATCCCACTGAAAGCACAGTGCTAATATGGGAAGTCTCTTTATCAACTTTCCATTGTGAAAAGTGAGATTTCTGTTAGTTTTCACCTTGGCCAGTATAAATTCCATCCCACTGGATGCACAGCGCTAATATAAGGCGTCTCAGACTTTCTATGGGACTCATTCTTAAGGATGGCAGTGGCAACAAAGGAGTCTCAAAATGCTGAGAACCTGCCTACCATATAACTCATTGTCTTTTGTAAGCAATCCCATGTCATTGCTTCCCTGGAGGCACAGATCCACCACCTATGGCAACATGGAAACATAAATCTATACTACTCATCAGCATGAAGAATGGAAATGTAAAGGGATGTGTACTTTGAGACCAAAACAAAACAAAACAAAACCAAAAAATGCAAATATCCAAAAACAAAGACTAATTTGGAATGCATAACCCAGAACAAACTCTCATCCTGCTCACATTTTCTTCCACACACTTGTCACCATGGAGTTAACTGTTACAGGCAATCACATGTCTCTCAACCTTTTCATATCATTTCATATCAAATTACTGAGAGCTTACCTATCATGTAACTCACTTTTTTGTTTGTTTTCCCTGTGAACAACAGTTGATTAAATATATTATAAATGACTATCCCTTTTTTTAATATATCCATTGATTTATAATAAATGGAAAGATCCAGTCTTGATTTCTTTCCATATTGGCATGTGGGTCAACAGCCAAGAAAAGTTGTATCTTAGACAGAGTTTGTGGACTCTGTCTTTCAATTAATCCTTTTAGTGCAAACTGATTTTGAGCAAAATGATATTTGCTTTCCCTCTCTTCCAAATTGCTTAATCCATTCAGAACAATATAAACAGGACATTAGTGCTACTGGGGATGAACTGTAGTTCAGGTCCCTTTTGTTAAAGCAAAGATCAAGGGCATCACATTTGAGCTGGGGGATGGTTTAGTAGTAGCACTCTAAAGCCCCGGGTTAGATTCACAGTGGCCAGGGGGCTGCAGCAAGTATAAGAAATAAAGGCTTGCAAGCTTGAATTTCGGTGTGCTAGCAAAGGCTTCCACACTGCCAGGACTGGGACAGAGGCATGGTGCCTAACTATAATCCCAGTGTTCATGGTGCACACTCCTACCTTGACTGACACCAAGGTCTGGATGTGATAACAACAGATCACAGAATGTGGTGACACTGGTGCAGCATGCTGCTGTATAGACTCTTTCCATGAAGATATCTTGGGAATCAGCAGCCTCAGACTAAGGCTAATGGAAAACTTCATTAACTAATTAAGAAGTAATCGTTTGGGGTACCTACTACATATTAATATAAGTATAGGTATAATAGTTTAATTTTTTAATGACAAGTGTATTTGGCATTGGGTCCACAAGATTCCTGACAATTCCACAGTTAGATTTTGGAAACCAGCACTTGTGGGCTACAGGTTATCACTGGGTGTTTTATTGTTAGCTTTGAGCACTTGGACAGATGTTATGTTAAGGATTACAATGGAGTTGCAAATACATGAATCTTAGACATGGGGGTGGTTTTAAGTCAATGGTTGAAATGGATGTCAGATTCTGAAAAGGCATCAGCAGTTGCTTTTTAAATGATTCATCCCATCTGAAACAAAGAAATTTAAAAATTTGTTTAAAATTTTTATATGGAAAAGACAAACTTATCTCAGGTTCCTTGAACAAAGTGTGTTCTTTGGTGGATGTACCCTTTCTGTGTCTTCTTTACCTCGCTTACAAACTAAAGCTAATAATAGTACACTATTAGTATCATGAAGTCTATGCCCTAAGTTCTTCTCAAGATTTTAAAATTTCAAATACAACTACAATGTACAATTTCCATCCTAAAATGCAATGATATAAAGGGGGAATTAAGCAACTCCCTTGTAACAAGATCCCATAAGACAGGCTCTCATCATTTTGAACAATGTGAATAAACTCTACCATTTGTATTTTCATTAAAATTTCCCTTGTAGTTGAAGAGCAGCATTTGACTCTTAGAAAACAGCTCCTTCTCTTTTTCCTCTCCTGTCTATATTAGATTCTCAGTTACAGGTCTCAGCAACAGACAAATATAACACTGCAGTCTAAATACTTTTTACTATTATTTACTTCTGAGTGTGTATGTCTGTGTGACTATGCGGGGTGTGTGTGTGTGTGTGTGTGTGTGTGTGTGTGTGTGTGTGTGTGTGTGCAGTGCCTGTGGAGGCCAGAAGAGGGTGTCAGATCCCTTGAAGCTGGAGTTAGAGATGTTTCTGATTCTCCCAACATAGTGCTGGATTTCAAAGTCTGTTCCTAGTGATAGAACAGTAAGAGTTCTTAACTGCTGAATCCTGTGTCCAGCCCCCACATTAGTATTTTAGATGTGCCCAGAATTTGTAGTTGTCTTGGTAAGATCCAATCTTTTCATAGACTTCTGCCTCAGAATTTTTAGTTAGCACCCTACATTCTCAAATGTTCTTTTTTCACACTCAAAAAAAAAGTATTTAAATTACAAAAATGTTGAGTGATGAGATTAACAACCATGTTACAATTCAGAGTCCCAGATTAGATCTGAGTATCCATCAGGTAGCTTGGCCTCTGGGAGCTTCTTTTTCAATATAACTGAAAATCCTACTGGCAGCCAAGCTTTAGGGGGAATAAAGAGGAATTCTAACTTGGATAATTCATTTATAAATGCCAGGCTCCACTTCCCAGAGCTCTCTGTTGGGAGAGCATTAAGTCAGATGGTTCATGTGAATGGAGCACTGGAAACAGTGCTTGGGGCTTAAAGATATCAAGGGTTTCTCCTTAGTTCCTGCACTGACTTTGATTAAAATGGCCCAGTAAGATGCCAGAACTAAGAGAGGAAGCTCTAGATTGCTTGCCAGGCTAATTGTAGACAGCTCACACCCCAGAATTCCAGTATCCCCATCACTCCTTAATGTGAAATCACAACTCTCCAGGAACAAGGTGTCGCTGCCATGGTTGCCATTAACTCCTGGCTTCCTATTGGGAAATGAGCCTTTGCTGGAGGGTTTCTTCCATCCATCCCTCAAAGCATAGAAGAACGTATTCCTTTTAGTGACAATAACTAATAAACTCTTGCTTCCACTGCCCACCTGCTTTCTGTGTTCTTGTACAGCTCAACTCCATAGATGACCATATTTTCCTGCTCATGCCTCTATCTCCCACCACCACCTCACTGGAGCCTTTGGATTTCTCATTCTTTAATCAAGGCTTTGAAAGTTTTTCTTAAACATGCCATGCCATGACCTTGTGCTGATCAAATTCTATCTACAGGCAATGTCACACAGTCCAAAAGCCTAAAGAAAAGTAAAAGTTAAGTCTCCACATGGATCAGTCCTAGAGGAAAAGCTAAAATGGAAACAGTTTTAGTAAAAAAATTAATGTAGATTCCATGAAGTGGGAATAGCATTGGCATTTCACATATGCACAAGAATGCTTTGGCAGATTCTGAAGGTCTAAAGACACAGCAATAAACTGTAAACTCTAGAAGATACAGAAGGCACTCCAAGACACTGTAATTCAAAAGTAGAAGATCAGGCTTCATGTATGTTACCCAAAATAGTTCCTTAAAAAAACATGTCTATTGTTACTTACTAAATGGTTAATTTACAATATTAAATGACTTCACGGTATAAACATATAAAGTGAGGACATGGCCAATCCAAGGTATAGTTGAGGGGAAGATTTTTATTGTAGATATGAGTGAGAGTATAGCCAGAGGCATCTGGAAGAATCTGGATCAAAGAAAGAAGCTAGTACACTAAACATGGCCAGCAGAGTGGACAGGGCCATGAGAGGAGAGAGAGGTGGAGACCAAGGTAGGAAGGGGGTGGCAAGAGAGTTTATGGTCTACATGGCAGAACTATATAGGAAAGGGAAGCTGGGGAAAGGGAAGACCATGAACTGAAGCAGTTTAGAGTCGGGGGAGGCGAGAGGAGTCAAAGGTCCTGAGGGAACCTGGAGACCAGTAGGATTTGTGGTGCTAATAGGCACAATAGATAGCCATTGGTCTAGAGTTTCAGAGTTTCTTTTGAACCTTACCATCTAGAATTATCCAACTGGAAATACAGAGATTTGTCCTGATAGAAATAATTTTAGTCTTTAAAGCCACATGTCTCAAAATAAGGAAACCTACAGAAAAATGTAAAAATCAAGAATCTTGTTTACTTATTTATTTATAAATCAATGAATTTTTTCATGTGTGTCTGGTGTATGTGTGTGTGAATGTGAGTGCCTGCAGAGGCCAAAAGAGGACATCAGACCCCCTAAAGCTGGCAATACAGGCAGCTGGGAGTGGCCTGATATGGTGCTGGGAGCTAAAGTCTGGTCCTCTGCAAGAGCAATAAACATGCTTAACCATTGAGCCATTTCCCCAACACTCCAAATCTCATTTAAATCATGAAAATATTTAAAATAAAAAGAAAGCTTTTACTATGCTGTTATTATTTCATTATTATTATGAAAACATGTTACTGTGGAGAGATCATTCAGTAACTAACTTCCTGTTTCTTCTAACTCTCTAACCCCTAGCCAACTATCCCCTACCCACTTTTCTACCCTAATGTACCTCAATCCTTCCTCTAGCCTTCAAAACCGATTTCTGTTTCATCACATGATTCTTGCCAGGAGAGTCTTGGACATATTTTCCCATGTTAATCTATCTTTAATGCTTATGTATTTCAAAGAAGACCCAAAATATAGCTAAATAATGGGTAATCATTCACAATGTGTGAGAAAGTTGTTGGAAAGAAGTGGGAGGTAAGTTTGTCAAAACTGAATATTCCTATTATCATAAAACAAGAAAACATCATGAACATTTTTTGGAGAACTAGTTTTTCCACGTTTGCTGTGAGCAACGGCATCAGCACCAGGCACTCCCCAACATTTTCCTTCTTCACCGCATAGCACAAGAGTTTTCCCTGGCTGTCACCCTTCCTGGAAAAGGTCCCAGGAGTATGGACAGCTCAAGTTAAAAGTGTCAGCTAGGTAGTAACATTATCACCCAAGAATTGAATAGTTTACAAAGGTTTGACACAGTATTTACTTTACTAGATACATCTCTCTCTCTTTTTTATTATTTTCTTCTATCTACATCAACCTTAGAGTCCATTAAAACAATATTTTTGGCAATTATCAACAAAGAAAAGTTAAGTCCCTTCTTACAATGTTTTGAGTAGCATAGCCAAAAGTAAAGAGTGAAGAACTTGTATAGTTATGACACTACTTTTTAAACTGTTTCACCTTAGTTAAAATTTGCAGTGAATAATTTTTTGTTTTGTGATTTTACTTATGTATTTATTTGTTTATGTGTATTTGTTTATTTAATATATTTGTTTATTTATTTATTCTGGAAAGTATTGTCAAAGAGCCAAAACCTTCTAGAATTTGCTATCATCCTGCCTTAACCTACCAGTACTTGAATTATAGGCCAATGCCACCACACTCTGTAAGACCTTTTAGTATGTATTTTGTTTTCCTTTGAGATAGTCCCTAGAACAGCCATGAATTTGAGGAAGAAGAGAAAATTACAAAGAGAGTGAAGGAGACACTAACGTGGCCAGCTATAATGACATTTTCATTCTCTTTCCCAACTACAAACAAAACAAGAAAGGAGATTTGATGGTAAATTTTTATTCTCATAGGTTTTATTATCTATAGACCTGATGATCTTATGGGTGACTTTGGTACATCTGAAATGTCACACTCACCTGCTAGTGACTGATGACACTGGTGTAACAAATCAAGTCCCTACTTAGTAGAGCCATGCCAGAATGTTCTGAGTGATGGAAAGTGTAAATATGGAGGTCTAAGGCCAGACCTCCCCTGAAGAAACTCCATTCAATTTTGAGGAAATTTGGCATGTTTCAAATACTTATTTAACAATAAGTTGGATTTACAGAGTGGAGATAAACAAAGGGAAAATGATTTAACTTTTCTAAATGGAGTTTGTGTTCTGCTCACTTTTACTGTGTACTTTGGTGGTGGTTCACCTTTCCTGGCCTCCCACAGCTTCCAGAGTGCCTCAAAACACTTAAAGCCTGTGTGATGCTGTGTAATTTATAGTGTTTCCTGTGGGAACTCCGGTGCTCTTGGGGAGGACTTTGGAAGTCACATGGAAGCCTGTCACAGGACACACAGGACACACAGGCCAGTCAGGAAGCTGGTGTCCAGCACACACAGTTAACTGGTGGAGATCCCTCCGATAAAAAAGTAAAAAATGCATCCTTTGAAAAACTACTGTAGTTCTTCTATTGTGAATTTAATTTCACAAATTATACATACAGGTCTAAGAGTTTCCAAATGGAAACAAGAATGTTGAAGGTACAAAATGGCTCCTAACACAACAAAAACCTAACTCTTAAATGTCCTTGCTTTCTGTTGGCTCTGCAAACTAACTGTCTTTCTATTGGGAATTCAGGCTTTTTTTTCATTGATACCTCTAAAAAATTGAAATAATCATAAGAATTTTTCATCATTTACATAGTTTAAGATAAAAAATGGTAAATAAATCTTTCATACATTAAGAATGATTACCAGCATGTAAAGTGGAATGCAGAATTACCTTAGATATATTACCCAGGATGCTTTTCAGCACAGCAGCTAATTACGACCAGAAAGGTCATACAAAAAAAATTAATGTGATTAGAAGAGGTTGAAGAAAAAAAATAGCCACATATTTGGACATAGACCAAATTCCCTTTTTGCCACTGTAACTGAAAACCATTTCTTCAATATTTAATGAAACGCTTATGCTGCAGCACCTGGTCACATTGTCAGCACAGCCTAACCACTGCCTCCCCCGTGGGTCATTACTGCAGCCATCTGAAAGGGGGCAAACTGTTCACCGAGGACAATAATGCCAGTCTTTAAGAATCTACAGCTACAAAACAGCAGGAGACAGAGTTTTGGCTTTGATCTTAGGAAAAATGGCTGGGGGCAAAATGCTGTTTCCTACCATCAGAGACTGTACAGTTAGCAATAATTGTGTAAGTCAAAGCCATTCTCGGGACTCAACTTGGCTGCCCTGCTTTGCTTTCTCTCTCCCCTTGCAGAAAGCTAGCAGCTCCTGGTGAGAGATCCTTGTCAACAGGAAAACACTAGTTCACGCTACCCTGCTAATGATCCAATGCATCAATACCTCGAACAATCACAACAAGCAGATGTCCTAAGTTAATATAGACTTCCCTGGGATTTTCCTGGGGAAACATGGCTTTAAAAGGCATTAGTCTTTCGTCCTCACTAGAGAACGGCTAAATCCTGGCACCAATTCCTTGGGTATGTGAACCTCAGCCTAATGGAATTTAATTACTTTAGTGGTATTAATCATCTATACAGTAGAGCAAAGAGTATTTTATTGCCACTTTTAAGGGTTATCGGCACATTTATTTCAAATGAACTGTCAAACTGCATTACGTGTAAGGCATGCCAGGTTTGAATTCTGCAGCTCAGGTGAAAATAAATTTACAGTTTAAAACTCTTCCCCCACCATCAACATTCTACCCATTATTAGCAGCAGCACATATGTAAGACTCTCAAAATTAAAAGAAATTAAGTGTTGAATTACCTATTCATTTTTTATTCTCTGGTTTTATCCCTCATTCCAAGCCTTTTGACTACTCATTTGCAAAGGTTGCTTTATAGCAAGGACCCCAGGAACACTGATTGGCATCAACTAGGCTGTGACAGAATTACAGGATTAGTTACAGAAAAGCGAGGCTCATCTTGTCCATTCTCAGGCAACAGGCTCCAGCTCAACACTATAAGCTTCGTCCATCTCATGCTATGCAGCAAATGCTTTTGGGTTTGTTCCTATCCAAGGGAGATGAGTGTACATTCCTCAGTTCTCTCAGATGATTTTTAACTCCATCTCAACTGTTTCATAAAGAGTTGAGAAACTCTGCCAGCATTTATAAAGCTTTCCTCTGTGCTAAGGAGACCCAATGCTGGACTGCATCATGACAAGCTCAGGTTGATCCTGCTGAATCCAGGAAACTTTTTTGCTTCTGGTAAAGCAGTCTACAGAACTCAGAGGTGGCAAGCGAAAGAGAGAGTGTGAAAAAAAAAAACCACCAAGGATCCTAGTAAAAAATATGGTAGGAAAGGCCTCCAGAGCCTCAGAATTCAATCCTTGGACTTCAATCTCTCAGATTAGTTATAGTCCAGACTAATTCTTGAATCTCTTTGGCTTCCTTGTCAGCAAAATGGTAATACACTCATAGGTTAAAGGTTCAAAGATAAAAATCTATGTGCAAATAAAACAACCAGTGAGCCTTCCTTGTTACTTGCTGCTGTAGTTATAACAGAAAGGAGGATGTACGCTACTTGAAAAGCATATCTTCCCCTTTGTTGCATGGCTCAGTCATCAGACAATGGGACACTGTGAACTCCGGTGACATTTAAGATACCTTCACTTTGTCTGCCCCAACCCGCTCCTTCCCTACTGACGTCCTCACAATCCCTGACCTGTCCCACAGCCACCTGTTAAGGAATTTTCCACTCATCTCATTTCAGAGACATTCTGCCGCAAGAAGCAAATGAGAGCAATTTGTGACATGAGATGCTGTATGTGCAAAAGACACATAATTAGTGTCAAAATGGATGCATTTGCTTTTTAAAGTCTATTTGTCCTGTGATTTCAAATGAATCAAGCTGCTATATCTCTCTCAACAGCTTCATACTACTCCGTAATGAATTAAATGGCTCCCTTGAAAAAAATGTAAGCATTATGAACAAAATGCTCTTTCAAATGTTGGCATAAGAAGGATTTAAAAGGACTCTTCTGTCTAGTACCCCTCAGTCTAAAGATCTCTGACAGACTCGGAATCATTGAAAGAAAAGCATTCTCTCAGAAAACACACACACACACACACACACACACACACACACACACACACACACACACACTTTTATCCATCTTTCCAAACATTATAGTCACTAGTTGTGGATAGGAAAAAAGCCACCACATTGAGCAAAAGCAGAATAGCAACAAGCTGAATTTCCTTAGCTTGGCTCCATGTCCTAGGCATGAAATCAAGGCCTTAAACCCTTTCAAAGGCATTTCATGAAACAGGAAAGAATTTTCTACTCAGAGCTCTAAAAGGTTTCCGTCCTCCCTTTTAGTAGAACCCTCTATTCCCACTTTGTTTCTATCCCTCTTTCATCTGGGAATCTCTGTGTTCAGTACTAATGTGTCCTGGAAGTTGTCTCTCTAGCGCCTCTGTCCAGAAAGCATGGTGCTTCCGAACATCTCAAACCTTGGTTCTCACTCATTCTTTTTGGAAGTGAAACAAGAGCATCGTTGAATCTGACAGATGACAATGTGTGAGAAGGGAAGAAAATCACAGAAACTTTTAGAAGAAAAGGGATACAGACAGTTGAAGGTGAATAGTATTAATAACTGAATTGGTTACAGCTGGAAACGGAATATAACTCGCCCTGGTCTAGCAAAATCAAGCATAAGCAAATTACATACCAAGTTCAGTTCCTAGGAATGACCTCAGATTTCATAAGGAAGTTCAAATTAATGCTAGATTTACAGAACTAACCTTGTCCAGCTTGAAAAGCAGAGAATAAGCAAAGGGAAAGAATGACCAGTTTCCATGCGACTGTCCCGAGTCCAGTCCAGCTTGTTGTCACCTCTGAAGACTGCAACTGTGCTCTCGGGAAAAGTCCTACTATGGCGTCCTGTTTCCTTTTTAGTTTTCCAGGCAACTCTGTGTCTTCATTTGTGAAATGAAGACAATGTTAATCATTTTAAGAAGCACATGAGGATAAATGAGATAAAATTTATATGTCAAGCTAGACTACATAAATCCAACGTGTTATAAAATGACAACTATATGAGAGGCAAATTAAATCATTTCATTTCTTGTCTTGGAGGAAGCCCCAGGCTTTACACTTGTGAGCTGTGGCCATTATTTCTAGGTAACACACAAAAGTATCCTTGCTAGAGAGTTTTTCCTGTACTCTGTAATTTCTAAATACAGACTCCTTTCTTTCATACTGGGAAAGCTGTTGGTTTGATAACTAGAGGAAGAGAAGAAGAACCTTATTTTATACTTTGTGCCACCAGATAAGAGTGTCAAGTCACAACAAATGTGAACTGTTATTTAGGAACTAGCCTTGTAACTAGCTGGGTAAAGAACAAGAGCAGCTGCCCACAGCATGGCTCCCCATCCCCAGACCCGTGTTCAGGCCTTTCCCACCAGCAAACGCAGATTATAGCTTTAAAGTGTATTCTTCCACTTATCAACTAATATGATCATAGAAACATCAATAACTCAATTACCAACATTCCCATTCATGTAATGTCTTGGGTGAAAGTGACTTTCCACTTATCAAAATTTATTTTTTGGAAATCATTTCTCTTTCTGTGAATTCATCTCCAACGATTCCTTTGCTTCATTCTCCTGATATCTCCCTGTCTGCTCCACATGTTTTAAGGTGTACTAACTGAAATTAGACCTGGTGTTCTAGATGAAAGGATATCATTTGATGTACCATCAACTCACTATTTCCATATTATTTCCTCACTGTTTAACTGCACTCTAGAGTCCTGTCTGCCTCTTAAACTATTCTGTGTGATGGGAAGATTGACTGAACTGCCCATGATGACTCCTAATTCATTCATTCAAACAGCACACACTGTTTTAATCGTATCTGTTTTCACAGTTATCATGTCTTTTATGAACTAAACTGTTCTTATACTAATTTAGCTTTTTTCTGTATAAAATGGTCTAGGCCAGATACGTAACACAGTATTATTCAAAGACAGATGATAAAAGGGATGTTAGCTCAGTGGTAGAAAAGCAATGTTTCAAACATAATGTTAATCATTTCTACAAACATGAGAATTACACTAAAAGAATTTTAAGATGAGTTAATATTGAAATATTTAACATTTGTGACAGAGAATTATGTGTCTATCTTGTTTTTCATAAATGTCTTTGCCATTTGACTAATTAGCCAAAGGTATCTGTGTGTAGACATCCTGCCTCCATCACAGCCTAGGTTCTTTCTGCATCTGTCTCTAGGCAGCAAAACTGAAAAGCGCAGTTCTGCCCACCTGGCCCCTCCAGGTAAGGACAGTGTGAGACAGGAAGACAAAGCCCCTGGCTCCCTGGCCAGGCCAGCTGCTTAGTGTGCATTGTGTGCCTGGACCAGAACTGCTTACTCTCTCTCCACAGTGCACATGTACCTTACAAAGGGATGTGGTCCAGTGGTATACCTAGCTCAGACATAGCACAGGGTCCTACTAGGTTCATTTTCATCAAAAAAAAAAAAAAAAGAAAAGAAAGAAAGAAAGAAAGAAAGAAAGATAAATAAGTAAATAAATAAATAAAAAGAAGTTTTAAGTACTTTACTAGACATCATATGTGATTCTTTGTTTTCACCTAGATCACATTGAATATTTCTAGTCACACGATTACCAGCCATGGTAACCAACAAGAACGCACCTGGGGCCTTTGCTCTAGACTTGTTTAGGGCCGCAATGTCATTGCTTAAACATTTCAGCTTCTTTCTGGTCAGTCTCAGCATTCCACTACTTCTTGCCTCCAAAATTAAAAGAAGGCATTTTGTCCCAATACTCATGCCATCCACCATCCTAAAGCCTGTTTTTTCAATTGCAGTCAACCCTTGTTTGAAGAGAAGTAATAATATTTAAAGCAATTTAACACCGTGCTACTCTTCAGCAGCCTGTCAAATGGAAAACTATCAGAGAGCAGCAACAAATTAGGATTACTGTTAATACAACGAAACATAACTAGTGAAACAAACATGCTATACATATGTGCATATAGCACTTACATGTGCATATGTTCAATGTATTAAATAAGAGTTTATAGGGCTGAAGCGATGGCTCAGCAGTTAAGAGCACTGGTTGCTTTTCAAGAGGAACTTGGTTCAATTCCCAGCACCCACATCACATCTTACAACTACTTGTAACTACAGTCCCAGAGGATTTGATCCCACGCGCCACACTCTGGCCTCTCCAGGCACTATATGCATATGGTGTATGAACATTCATGCAGATAAAACACACATACCAAAAAAAAGAGATTTTATATTACATACTTATTTGAAATACTCTTTTCCTATTGAAACACTTTCAGTTCATATTAATTTAGCTACTGGTTTTAAAAGTAATTTTTGTAGACAGGAGAGGGATAGAATGCATGCATAGAAATGTTATTGATAAGCTATATGCACACTGATGGTTCACCCATTCATTCCAAGGACGTCTGTGGACATTCATTATGTGCCCTGAACTATTCTGTGAGTAAGAGTTGCAAGAGTAAAAAAAAATAGAAAGTCCTCTTACCTCACACACGTACACACCAACGAGAACGCACAGCTTGACCTCTATGCCCAAGAATTCATTTTGAAGAACACAACTAAGCAGTTTACTAGACATTTGAAAACTTCTAGCTTGAAACTATGTATGAACTTCTGGCTTTTAAAGGGTACTCAACATGAAAACTATGTTTAAATTACAGCTGCGATGTTTTATTGAAAAGAGGAGGATTATGAAGACGTACAGGGCTTCATTTTTAACAGTATAAAATATGAACTGTTAGTGATCTGAGTACACAAAACAGGATGTGTACCTTTGCAACACTAACTGATAAGAGTATGGCTTGTCGTGTCGTGCCAGAAACTGCAGCAGAGCAAAATGATGGGGAACACTGAGAGAAAGAAATGCAAAAGCCCAGTTGTTAACTGAATTTGCAGTCTTTTTTTTTTTTAAGATTTTCTTATTTATTTTTGAGATTATAATTCAACTCCGTCATTTCCTCTTTCCATAGCCCTCCTTGCTCTTGGTAAAATTAATGGCCTTTCCACTCATTAATTGTTTTTACATGCATTTAAATATATGTATATACATTTAGATAGATAGATAGATAGATAGATAGATAGATATTCCTAGATACAACCTGCTCAGTCTGTATACTACTACTTATATGTATGTTTTCAGTACTGATTATTTGGTATTGGATAATCTATTGGTATGCTCTTCCCTGGGGATGACTGCTTCTCCTGATCTCAGTATTCCTTAGTTGTCTACAGTACTTTATGTAGGATTGAGAACTTGTGATCTTTCCCTCCACTTCTAAAACGACATGAATGTCTGAAAAGTGATACATAAATTATGTGTTCTTGGATGTTTTGGCTCCTTAAATACAAACAGTAGGTCAGGTATAGTGGTGCGTGACTCTAGCCGCATTACGTGGGAGACCGAGACAGGAAGAACAAGTTTCAGGGCCAACCTTGTCCTCCATGGGGAATTCAATGCCAGCTTGGGCTCTATGACCCATCTCAAAATCAATTAAATGATAAATAATTTGCCTAGTCATTTCACATAGCTAACATAACCCATTTATACCTTTAACTACTCTGGTTTTCTATATGTAGCAATGCTGAATGGTTAAGTGTGAAATAACATACAAACGAGCCTAGCAACAGGCAGACAAAAAAGTTGGCCCCAGCTTTGTTACTGAGTAGTGTTTCAGTTTACACATTCTAGTATTAACTCTAGAATCTAACTCAGTGCATGCACTTACATTTCAGTTCCTTCCACTATTTGAGTGCCTGATTCACAAAAATCACAATCACGCTTTTCTGAATGGAAGTATCCCCTTGTTTTAGAAACTCGGTCTTCAAACTGAAACTCCAGTGTGTTTTCATCCCAAAGAGGTCATTAGAAGAGGACATGAGGCTGGGGCCCTGCGATGGTAGAAGAGGCTTAACAAGCGGGAGAATGAGGTTAGATGATCCTGTTCTCTCAGCATATGATACCTTCCTGCTTGCTTCTCATGGTACAGTTACAAAGCTCAGAAGATGTGACACATCTAATATGGATTTATAAGCCTCTAGAGCCATGAGAAATGAAAGAAAAAATACCCAGGTATTTTATTATAACAACACAGAGGAAGCCTAACAGAAATGAGAAATATACTCAAGCACAGAATATTAATTTCTGGATGTTACTTACCTCCAGTCTACTATAAAGATCAATTGTAGAAAATAGCTTTGGAGCATTCCTTTGTCTATACCACATGCCATCTTTTTTATGAAAAGTAAACTTATTTTGTTAAAAAAATCAAATACATTTCCAAGCACAAAAATTTATGAAAATTTCTTGGATGATTAAAGTTAAATCAATAAAAACTGAACAGATTCTATATTTTTACAGACCCCATGCATCCAGACATAAAAGGTTAGGGTTTTAGGTCTCAAGAGTTTTATAATATGAAAGGAAGTATAAAGCAAACACACATGAAATTTACCCAAAAATGTGTAAGTCAAAATAAGGATTTTAGAGGGCCAAAGGAGAGATGTCACAACATTGATAATAAATCTGTTGTCAAAATAAGAGCTTAGATAAGAAAAGCACCCGCAGGGCAACAGCCCTAGGAGTTAGAATCATTAAAAGGATGCTTTCAGAAGAATGAGCCTGGAGTGGAGCTGATGGGCAGAAGCAGAACAAGCAGAATCAGCCTGTGAAAAGGACTTCTCAAGGAGGAAGAGGGCAAGCTACCTGTGGATGAGAAAGCTAACATGCTTGGCAGCACTCCATCAAAATGCCCCAGAGCTGTCCTTAGAGAGCAAAACAGGCCAAACAATGTGTAAGTTCTCAGCAAAGTGGGTGAGTGGATTCAAATTAATGCTGAACTAAGTACTAGAAAGTGCCCTTGTGGAAGGCTGCCTTCCCAGTCCCCTGACTGCACAGTCAGTGCCAGTCATCATCGTCAGAATTCAAATCATCAGGCTCTCTCTAGCATTCTTTACTGGTATGACCATCATTCACTGGTAAGGCACAGGTTAGTTCCAAAGCTCTTTCCAACTGGCATGACCTCAACTTGTGCAGTTGGTAGCAATTGAATGGACCTTTTATGAAGCAACTTCAAAACAAACAGAATGGAGAAACTAGACCCATCTTTTTTATCCTGTGTGGAATCCTGCATGATTTGTTTACAAAGCCATTTAAAAGTCACAAATGTTAATACAATTAGCATCCAGACTGCAAGGTAGCAACAAACTTTGCTACCAGCCTTTGTAAGACCCAAGTTTCATTAGTCAAAGACAAAAGGAATATAATTTACTTCAGGATAATTAAGAAGGGAAAAGAATTACTTTTTACATTTGTTTCTTTACCAAATTCTTCAAAGTAATAACACTATTAATATTAGATAGTAACAAGGTATTAGAATGAAATTTTCTAGTTAACTTAGGTATAGTAAAATAGATATAATTTGATATTTTCTTTGAATTTTGAAAGGTTTACAGGCAGTAAGAGAACAAGTCTAAGCTGAACCTAAACAAATTTGACTTCAGCTCAAGTGCAAACTGTCCATACTGCAGACAAAGACCCTTAATCAATGGTTCTGGCCTGTTAGAATCATAAGACTTCTAAACAAAATCAAAACTTGAATTTCATATTTAAAACATTGCATTTTGACATTTACTTCTCCTAGACCAGACCTTGGTAACACTGAAGCTTTAGAATGTGATTTTACTGGAAGACTGAAGTCCTTCTTGTCTTGTAACTAGATAATGAAGACCTGACATATTAAGGAAAGCTTTCTTTTTTGAGTATTCAGGATCTCCAATTGCTTAGTCTTCTCAGCTCACCAGCATAGTCAGGAGAGGCTGGGCTCACAGCAAGCACCTCCCAAACCTCTAGTGCATCTTGGAAAATCTTAAGGCACTTTTTGAATCTCCAAATGTCAAAGTCCTGTTAGATTTGTTTAAGAGTTTTAAGAGAAGTTAATTTGGCTCTAATTATAAGAAAAGTAACTACGTATAAATTATAGTGCACGTGCACACACTTGGTATAGCAAGGCAGGATTTTTCTTGTAATCATTCCAAATTTGAACCTTCTTCTCTGCAACTCACTACCACAGTGGAGATGAAAATGCATGAATGAATTACTCAGCAAAAATGACCACATGTCTCCTTTGTTGTGCAAGGCATTTCATAATGTTTGTTATGTTAGGCACATGGTCTGTCCGTCAAATAATCTAGGAGGAAAATCCAAATAAATTTAGGATGAAGAAAAAAGCACAAGGACCACATCTCCAGCATGACTGACATTTCCCAACAGAATCTAAAGTTTTGCTGACTAGATCAAGTAGAGGAGAAATAAAGCAAGCAAACATTTCTGCTTTGGTTTTGTTTGTTATACATAGAAAAAATCATGGATAATCATAAGCCTTGCTCCACCAGGAAAAAAAAAACAACAAGATTTAAAATTGTTATAATAAGGCAGTGGTTGAGAATACAACTCCATTATGCTAATTATCATGTTTATGCCATTAGCCAATGTAAATCACTACACTTATTAAAGAGACAAAAATGACTCTGGTTTAGCAAATATAGATAAGTTATAGTATGGTTTATAGGCTGAGACTAAAATTATGCCTCCTTTGCAATAAAAATAATGGTTTTAAATAGAAAATAATAAATAATATGAGTGAATGTGCAAGTATATAATAATTAGTCTAACTTTTATAGAGGGCAGGACCCCAGTTTTATTATCAATAGTGTATCATACTCGATTAAGCTCTATACAACTGTGGCCTTCTTTAGTTAAAGTAAATGTTTAGTGTGTCATTATGCCTTTAGTTCTTAAAGAGCACAGTCCTTTATTTCCCCCTTGCCTTTTACATCCATTAAGAAAGAACCAAAATAATCTTCATGACCTTTTGACTCATTTGTTATTTTAAATAATTTTCCTAAAGCCCAAATTAAAAACCCAGGACATATTGTACAAACACACACGAGAGAGAGAGAGAGAGAGAGAGAGAGAGAGAGAGAGAGAGAGAGAGAGAGAGAGAGAGAACAGTTTTTGGCCTTGAATTTATAATCCTTCCTCAGCCTCTTGCCTGCTAGGATTAGTGGCATGTGCCAAATCTAGGCTAGGAAATATTCCTGGCATCTCATCACAGTCATCAGTTGCTGACAAAGTCCAGTGAATTCTGTTTACTGAATGTTGTACTAGCCCATTTTTCTCCAACTCTACAATTAATATTCTAGTCCATATGGACTCGCTCTCCATCTCAGCTCTATCAGCTGTATTACTATCCACTGGTCTTCCTTCACAGCTATAAACAAACCATTCCTAGCACTTCAAAGGTGTCCCTTTGTCCCACATTTTTCACTGTTCAAGGTTCATGTCAAGCAGCCTCACTTTGACCTACAAACCCTGCATGATGCACCCTCCCTGGGCCCCTGGCTTAACTCTTGATTCTCTCTGCCTTTACTATTCCTATTCTGATATCTCTATCTTTTTCAATCTGTTTGGGATCTGTACCCCTTCCATCCTCCCCCAGATTATTGCAGTTTCAGTTTAACAAGGGCTTGTTTGGAAAAATTCACATTGATATCCACATAGGGCAGGTCTAAATTACAAATGTCACATATAACAATTGTTGCTTGCATTGTGTACATATCCAATGTCCTGCTTCGTGATCTGCAAGCCCAATATACACAAAAACAACTGGAATCTGCCAGTTGTGCTCTGTATTGGCTCTCTGGCCCCAAGAACAATTCAAACTACACAGTATGAAATGTATAGAAAACAACTGGCCAGTCCTGAAAGAGAGAAGATTCTCCACAGACTAAGTATTGGAAGCCAATCATGAATCTGTTGAAAATTAACTTGGGTAAAGAGCAACAAAAATTGGATTGTCTTTTCTGAAAGGATCAGGGCCTTGTTACCTTTATATTCCATTGTGACAATTAGTAGTTTGAAAGTACAGAAACCTGTTGATCCCAGGTTGTCCAAATATCCTAATAAAAGCTGTTTTTGTGTGTGTGCATATAATTTCAAATTATAAAGAATTATACATTATGAATCTAAGTTGGTATTTTAACATGTGTATAAATGTTAATTAAATATGTATCTAGGCCGGGTGGTTGTGGTGCATGCCCATAATCCCAGCACATGGGAGGCAGAGGCAGGAGGATCTCTGTGAGTTCGAGGCCAACCTGGGCTACAGAGTGATTTCCAGTTAAAGCACCAAAGCTACACAGAGAAACCCTGTCTTGAAAAACAAAAACAAAAACAAAAAGATGTATTTAGATAGAATTGTAATATCCATATATTACATACTATATTGTGATTTTTCTCAAGTTTAGAAATCAGGGGTAGCTGGGCAATGGTGGCATATGCTTTTAATCCCAGCAGTAGGGAGGTAGAGGTAGACAAATCTCTGAGTTCGAGGCCAACCTGATCTACAGAGTTCCAGGACAGCCAGGGCTACACAAAGAAACCATGTCTGAAGAAACCCAAAAAAGAAATAGATAAATAAATAAATAAATAAAGGAAGGAAGGAAGGAAGGAAGGAAGGAAGGAAAGAAGGAAGGAAAGAAGGAAGGAAGGAAGGAAAGAGAGAAGGAGAGGGAGGGAGGAAGGAAGGAAGGAGAGAAGAAAGAAGAGAAGAGAAAAGAAAAGAAATTGGAAATTGTTTATATGAAGTAAAAGGGTTCTTTTAAAAAAAAACTGGGGTAAATAAAGGTTTCTTTTATTGGTATTAAAGTAATGAAATGGCTCTGTATTCTGTGTAAGCTGTGACAGGGTTGGCAAGGAATAGCTAATGAGCTCTCTTTAACAATCACAGATTAACATGCTGGTACAACATCCAAAGATGAAAAACTCCTAACCTTTATAATACTTGGTAGGGAGGAATTTTTCTGCATATTTTTTCCCTAAGAAGAAGCCTGGACAAATAGTGATCAGCATTTTTTTTCTGCAAATAAGTTATTAAAATTTACAGATTTGGCAACGTAAGTATGAGGATATTGTCTAGTTGCTTATTTTAGAATAAATTCTTAAACTCGCTGGTTATAAAATCCAAAAAGTTTTTTAAAAATAATTTTTCTTACCTATAGTAAAACTATTAAGATTGTTGATGTAAACAGAAAAGGAAACTACAGAAACTCCAGAAGCCTTGTAATCAAACAGTGCGGTGCTGGCCTAAGAAGTCAGAGAGATCAATGGAACATGCTAGAGAAATCAGAAAGAAATGGTTCACAGGCTCAACATGCAGAAGATACAAGTTGATTTTATTGAAAAATACTATTTAAAGATAGCTGTGTTTGTGGCTACTCTAGAAGAAAAGAGACATAATATACTAAAATTACAATTGTTAAAAATTCAGTTGTAAACATAAAACTGAATAACCCAAAGATTAAAGAAAGGTGTATCTGAGCAGGACATTCTCTACAAGGTTTTTCTACTCACTTATGTAGGTCTATGTGAGTTCATATAAACAGATACTATGGTGGACATGCGGAGGTCAGAGGACAATCGATGGGAAACAGTTGTGGGTTTGCACCATTTGGGTTCTAGGGATTGAACTCAGCTCATCAGGATCAGCAGCAAGTGCCTTCACCAGCTGAGCTGTCTCTCCAGCCAGCCTTTCCATAACAGATAATTCCATGACCCAAACCCACTGAAGGATGACATATATAGGAAAATTAAATCCAGATAAGACTATAATTTAAAACCTATAATCTACAACTAGCTGTTCAAACTGACAATAAAGTGATAGACATACTCCCCATGTTGATGAACATTGATAATATTATGTTAAGTGAAAGATGTCAGATGGAAAAGCCACACACATACCAGGCAATTCTATTTATGTGAAATATCCAGAAGAGATAAATGCACAGCAGCCAAAGGATGGCCAGCACGTCAGAGAAAGAAGGCCAGGCAGGGCAGAGGGTGGTGTTCTTTAGTGGGTACACAGTTCCGTTTTGGAATTAGGTGTGTGATTCTGAAACTATGAATAACCAGAAGTCACTGAATTGTTTAGTTTAAAACAATTCATTAATTGTTATGTGAGTGTCACCTCATTTATAAATTGAGGCCATATCATTCTAAAAGTGTGGAAAGCACTGATGTACATCTCACGACCTAATCCTAATGACCAGTAAACTTATTAAAATACGTTACATATCCTTAGTAAATAAGAACAAATAATTTAAAAAGATTACTTTTTGCCCATCAGGTTATTAAAAAAGAGTCACTCCTACTGCTGGTGAAGAGTCTAGTAAACACAGTCAGTTGTAAAACTAGACTTTTAACCTATGTATTTTTTCTTTAATTTTATTTTAGTGATGTATATATGGGAATGTCTAAGTTTAAGTGCACATTTGATTGCAGTGCCCGTGGGTTCCAGAAGAGGGCATTGGGTCCATAGGAACTGAGTTACAAGCACTCAAAAACCACCCTACTTGAGTGCTGGGAGCCAACTCCAGTCCTATGCAACAGCATTACACTCTCAAGTGCTGAACTATTGGATCAGCTTCTCAATTTGCCTTTTTGAGGGGAGGTCCTGGAGACCAAAAACAAGGATCTCAAGGCTGCTAAGACACATGTTCTTCTTACCATGAAGCCCCACTTCAGCATGGTTAATCCATTTTAAAGTGAAGGAATGTGAGGTTGAGGTAAGAAGCCAGGATACACCTGAAGGTATGGGGTCCCTCTACCCATTGTCATCTCTCCATCTGTGCACTCAGTTGGAATGTAAGCTCCTAATTGGTAGTGATAGAGAGAGAATTGAGACAATTCTCACAGTCTTCTCATTGCATGTCTAGCACAAAGTAGGTATTCAGCTAAGAGATTTAGAGCCCCCCAAAACAGAACATTTCGTATTTTTTCACACTCTCTAAATGGTCTTTCATCACTGTGATTTTAACTGTACATTTGTGCACACAGACACAGACACACACACACACAGACACACACACACACACACACACACACACACACACACATACACACACACACACAGACACACACACACACAGACACACACATACACACACACACACAGACACATAGACACACACATACACACACACACACAGACACACACACACACACACACACACACACACACACACACACACATATATATATAAACAAGAGAAATAGAAGTCATGAGAGAGAATGGGGTATGGTACATGGGAAGGGTTGGAGGGATGAAAAGGAAAGGGAAAACAATATGATTGTATTTTAATTTCAAAAACATTTTTAAAAGTACACAGAATAGTCTCCTGAAGATGATATTAAGAAGGTGCTTGCTCTATTCCTAAAGCATATCTCCCCTGGGAAATGGGATTCTGTTATCCGTGCTGATTTGGAGGCTTTCAGTCTGTGACAGCAGGACAAGGGGACAGATGGGCACAGTCCACGAGTGTGTAAGTCTGTAGCATAGGAGAACTGCATCCATCATGGGGGGCTAGGTAGCAGAGAGTAGAACCTGAACCAGAACAGAGTGAAACTTTCAGAAGCCCATTTCTAGGAACTTACTTCCCTCAGCTAGGCACAACCTTTAAATGTTCCCCAAATCACACCACAAGCTAGGAATAAACACTCCAAAGATGAGCCCCTGGGACACATTTCTGATTCAAATTGTAGCACTCTAACCTTCCCACCTAAAACTCAACAAAACTCAACAAACCCAAACCACTAGTGGTTCACATCCCCTTGTTAGCTCCTGCTCTTTTTTGTCTTCCCTCTTCATAGACACATAACATTCCACATATGCTCGATTATATAACATAGTCATCACTAACAACTAACAGGAGACAGTAGAATAAATATACCGAAGACTCTGTAATCTAACCCTTTACTTGGGATCTTCCCAGCTCTGTCCTGAGTTGGGCCCTTCTTTACCTTTGAGATCCATCCTTGTAGAATCCAGTTTGAGAAAGAATCCTGTCAGCTTAATGAAACCCCCACATTTGTTATCTGTCCAATTTCAACATCTTAACCTCCCTGTACTATCCCCAGCAAGAGTTCTACTGAGCTACTCCCTTCTCCTCCCATGCTTTCTTTTAAAGATTTCCCATCCAGCATCTGCTCCTACTCCTTGGGTATAAATCCCTTTTGTCCTGTCTGAGTTGAGCCTGCTCTCTCTCTTCATGGGAGCAAAACCCCATGGCTACACTCCATCTGCACATAGCCTGTGGTCCTCATTGAACAAAGTCTGCCTTGCTGTCTTTGACCAAGTTCTTTCTTTTCTTTAGCCCATTCCAGAAGAGAGATAAGTTTAAACACCGAGTTAAAAACAAGCTCTTCCATTCAGATTTAAAGAAAACATCAAAGATTTCAAATTATTAGTTTGTACAACATAAACGAATCAGGCAGGAGAGTTGAATATTATCTTTAAGTAGCTGAGGTGCCACACAGTGAAATTATACTTGGAGAGTCTAGCTCAGGAAATAGATCTGTAAGAAAAGAAATATGTATTGACCCAAGAAAAGGGATCATCAGTAATTTGAGGTTACCTCTAATTAGATAACCTAGATGGAACAAGGTGTCACACACACAAGAGGTCTCCTTAATCCTGCACTTGAGATGGGACTGCAGAAACACCTTCCTGAAAATAATTAACATTGCCTATGACTGCCACTTAGTACCCTTTGGGTCATGATCATACGACAGGTGACAGAGCAGGTGTATTTCAGAGAGGTTAATAGATGACATTGACGTAGTGGAATAAAACAAAAGTTAATTCCCAGAGATATCTAAACTTTTGGCTAGGATATGAAAAATATTCATCAAAAGAAGAAAGAGAATTACATTGATTGGATTTCCTGTTTTCAAAGTCTTGAGTTGAGACAGTTTCATTACCATCAAATACAAAAATATGAGATATTACAAAGAGACTTTTAAAAACAGGACGATGTTTATTAATTTAGGAAGTGTAAATTGGAATAGACCTTCTCAAGCCATGTCAATCAGTGACTCTCTAGCCTTTGGCCTGAGAGCCATGGTGGCAGCCTCTTGGGCACTGGAGGAACAGGAAACTTCCTTCAGCATCCTTTCCTTCGGGGTGGGAGGGCTGCAACCTGTTTAGCTAGGAAGCCATAAATACATCTAGAAGAGTTTTGCAGGAGAATAGAAGAGGGGCCACGACAACCACGCCAACAATATTAAAAAGGTGGGAGCAATTTAAAAGAAAAGTAGGATGGATTTGAAAGAGAGAAGTATATGGGAGGGCTTGGAGGGAAGAAGCAGAAGAGGGAAATGGTGTGATTATATTATAATCTCATTTTTTTAAATGAATAAAAAGCAAAACCTCTATGGGAGTGGAGTTTGGGGTGAGAGGGATGGAAACAATGTACTGGGCAGCTACAGAGAAAGCCCCAGGGGAGGAAGAGAGCAAGTTCATGTAGAGAGCCAGGAAGACATGCAAGCAAGGGAGTAAAACGGCCTGGGCAGGAGCCAGGGGTCAAACAGAAGAAGCTGAGTGTTTGCCCATCTGGAGAAGAAGCATGGAGGTGGGTGGGTGGTCTCGTGCCTGGCACATGTCACCACTCTTCCTCAGACTCCGAGTTCCATTTTTTATTATTATTTTTAGTTTGTTTGAGATAACTGGTTATAGTTAATTTTTTTTCCAGACCACAAATCCCACTTTTTATACTTGTACATATTATGTTTTTATTTTTAGTTTGTTGCTGCTTAATCTCACACAATCAAGAGCATTTAAAATAAAACAGCGTCAAAGGTCCCCAGCCTGACTAACAGCTGAGCCAGTGCTGCCTCCAACACTGGTGGTAGAACCTGGATTCCCAGGGCCCAGAGGGTATCACCTCTGGTGCACATCTTATTTCCCCAAAAGGTATCCTCTCTGTTCCAGGTTCCACCGAGTGCCTAGCTCCTTGGTGACTTTGTTTCTGCACTGTCCCACAGACCTGTCTGAACTCCCTGTCTGGCCTAGTCTGATCAATACCTTGCCCGGGAGCTGGAATTCTTCTATCAGTGCTTCCTGTTTCAGCTCTGTGATCTTCTAGAATAACGAAAATTGCAGGCACTGCTACCAATGTGACTTATAATATAGGCTCTAGCTAGCACAGGCTCCCATCCGAGATTAGATCTCATGGTATCCATTTCGATCTACAGTTTCAAATTCCAGGTGCACATATGCCAAACTACCACTGTGTGGTAGACACAGGGATGTGCTGCCCTTACCCTTATTGCTGACATGGGGCCTGCAGACAGTCAGTAGCAGGCCAATCTTTTCATGGCCACTTCAGTTTGAAAGAGGAGCTGTGTTCAAGATCACACTCTCCATCCATTGAAAGAGGAGCTGTGTTCAAGATCACACTCTCCATGCACAGTCAACATTCAACGACCAAATATTGTGAGAGTGTAAAGCATTCTGGCTCTAAGGCCCGATAGGACATGGAAAGTAAAAATTAACATGATCATAGCTTGGTTTCTGCTGTCCACCACTCAGGAGATGCTGTCGGAGGTAATTTGGAACAAACACCCAGAGTTTGCATCCTAGGAACCCAGCTTGCACCATGGTCTCTTCCCAATATGCAAGTCCCAGATATTTGTTTCTTATTCTCCTTTTGATCTCAGCTCAAAGTTAAGAAATAACTTTGTCCAAGTTCACAGCAATTTCTTACGTAACATTTGGGGAGACTTTTTTTGGTAACAATTCCATGTAAAAATATTTTTGTTTTAAAAATTCCTGGATCTAGAAATTGTCACATGTTCATATTTAAAACGTGTTATGATTTCAAGTACCTTAATATCTAAAACCAATCTTTTGATAAGATTTACTATATACGTAGGAGCCTGGCTTACTTCCTTACTAAGTGAAATGGAACCCCAACAGGACACTTCCGAACAGTGACCACCACCCCACCTCCTTTATGCCCTACACAGCAGCTGGTCTCCACATGGTTCTTAAGGGGAAAGCTTAGAGGTATATTGGGAAAACGCAGAAACATTCTTGATTCACACAGTAACAGAGAGGGTTAAAAATTAGTTTTCGGCATTTAGTAGACTAAGGTAAAAAATGCCAAGTATCCTGGCAGTAAGTGCGCCAATCCCCCCTCCCTACAAAAAAATAACTGACCTATAATACTGAATAATTTTCTCTGGCTTTGAAGAGTACTCATGTAGATAAAAAACCCATACCATTATATCAGCTTAGGACATAACTCCATTTTACATATAAAATGTTTTCTGTCACAAGTACAGCATAAACTTCATTTCCTTGGACTGTAATGGCTGTGGAATCAAGGAAAGACTACCCAGTGCTTTATTGTGAATTTACCAACATCTCTATCATATGGTAATTCACATTATTGGGTAGCCACTGCATCAACACTGTGGTGGCATACTGCAATCAACTTTATCCCGTATTCTAGGTTAGTCCTGTCAACTGTTTGTATTCTGAGATATGAATTATCTTATTCTAAATCATACTCCCTTGTCTTCTCATTTTCCAACAACTTGGGAATTGTGTTGAAGATGTTTTGTAAAATAAGTATTAAATACATATTTCCTCTTTGGACAATTGGAAACTACTAAATATTTCTAATGAAAAGATTATTGGCCCAGATAAAGCCAATCTTACTGCCTGTCAGTGGTGTTAATTTAGATCTTCATTTCAATAATGCTTTTAAGCAAGGAAAATTCAAGGTCTAATCAGAAAATACTGCTTCTAAAATAGACCAAAATAATTGTTCACATTTTGATTCATGGCAATTAAAATATGACAATAAATGGCTCATGTGAGAGAGAAGCAAAAGCATCAAGAAATGCTTTGTATATTTCTCTTCTGTCCACATTCTAAAGGATGAAGCAAAGCCATCTCCCTACAGAGGCAATGCTTTATTTCCTGAGTCTTTTTAATTAGAAAATTCTAATATTTAAAATGGTTTTTAGAAAGAAATTAGAACTATAAGCCTAAGGCTGTGGCAGGCAAGACTAATGACTTTCATCTCAAAAGTTATTTGTTAAGACAAAGTTCCAAAGTGAATGCAGACACCACCTGTGGTTACTGACCATGGAAACAGAAAAGCACAATCTGTGTGTTATTATCCTATTTGTCATCTCAGAGGAATCTATAGCTGCCATACCGGCTAATAATGGACTAAGCTATCTATAGGCCTGACATACTCTGCTCTTTCTTTTGCACCTATTGGCTCACCTATGTGAGAAGAGGACATCAGCCACTCCAATACACCTTTAGCTCTTAACAGACCATTATTGTCATTTGAAAGCACAACTGATGTCTGGTGCTGTACAAAGAAAGTCTTTTAATCTCACCATGGCATTGATCATAGACTTCTTTTTCAATAAAGGGACATGGGCTAACACTATATTGACTCTTATAATACTATGGTTTCCTTTCTTGGTTCTCTACTGTGAGTAATTTAAACAGCCATTCCTTCTCGCTCTTTCCATCACCTACCCTTAAGGTGGGAGAAAGAGAAAACCTCTGGATTTTCACTGAGGAAATGTGCAAACAGTGTTGCTTTTCATTACACCTGTGATTATTTTTCTCTGTAAGGAACAGACACTTACCAATCAGAGGCAGTGTAGAGCCATTATATCTTATTAAATGTTCTCCTTGCTGATTAAAATACCCCATACCCAACACTCATTTACTGCTAAGTGACACTGTCTGGAGGATCAACTAGGGGTCAAAACTCTGCTTATTATTATTATCAGAGAGGAGCAAAGACAGCCTTAGGCCTGTCCTACAGTAACCCATAAGTCAAGAAAACTGATAGAGGCATCATATAAACGTCAGAACAAGGAGTCCTGTGAGATCAAAAAGGAGGGCGCTGAGCCTTGTTTTTGGAATCAGAGGTGGCTTTGCAAGGGACCCAAGAATGAACTGCTGGCTAAAGTAAAGTACGACACGACAGGGAAAGGGGAAAACATCATAAAAGTTCTACCAAGAGAAAAGCCTGGCTAAGAAAGGAAGAAAATGTTTTCCAGGGACCAGCTTTTGAAAGCGAGGCAGATAGAGAAAGTCCATGAGTGGGGAAGGTGTGGCTGGAGAAAAACAGCAGGGTCCATTACACAAGAACACAGAGCTGTGGAGAGCCTTCAGTCTTTGCTCCTCTGCACCCTGTACTCATTCAAAAACTTATCTCCATGTATTTTGCTTTTATTTAGTTTGGTTTTGTTTGTGATGCTGGGGTTGATTCATGGCTGAAAGGAGAGTGATCTGCAACCCAGCTACATCCCTAGACTATTTACCAACAAATGATAAACTGGCTCACCAACTTTAAAAGAGCAATAAGAAATATTACATTTACAGTATTCTATAGGGAAACAAATATATGGGCAACAGGTGTTTGCAAAATGTTCCCTACACTAATCATTAGGAAACCATAAAATGCTCCAGGAAGAATGAGTTCTGAAAGGATGTGGGAAAAGGGGGTCCACTGACTGCAAATTAGTAAAGCCATTATGGAAAACAGTGTGGAAGTTCCTCAAAAACTTAAAACTAGAACTACCATATAATAAGGCAATCCCACTGATAGAGACATACTCAAATGAAAGAAAAGACATCACCCACTCCTCACAACAGCCAAGAAATGGAAGAACCTAAAAGTCTCCAGTTTATGAGAGGTAAAGAAAATGTGGTATGCACTCACAATAGAATACTATTCAGCACCAGGTGGTGGTGACACACACCTTTAATCCCAGTACTCTGGAGGCAGAGGCAGGTGGATCTCTGTGAGTTCGAGGCCAGCCTGGTCTACAGAGCGAGTTCCAGGACAGATTCCAAAGCTACAGAGAAACCCTGTCTCAAAAAAAAAAAAAAAAAAAAAGAAAGAAAGAATGAAATCCTATCATCTGTGACAACATGAATGAACTGGAGAGCGTATGTAAACACAGACAGACACATACAGCATGATCTCACTCTTTTGTGAAGATTAGAAGATTGATGTCCTGGGAAGGGAGAGTAGAATATTAGTTGACACAAGCATGAGGAAGAGTTGACCACTGGATACTCAGCTACAGCGAAGTGTGACTCAGTGGTTCTTGTGGCGGCTGCACTTTGGGGTGACTAGTGGCAAAGATAAATATATACTTCAAAAAAATCTAGAAAAAATGCTTTTACCATAAGAAACAACACATGGTGAGTCAACTATGCTGGCACACACCTGCAGTGCTAGCACTTGAGAGATAAAGCACAACAATCTTGAGTCTGAGACCAGGCTGGACTAGCAAGACTCTGTCTCTGAGAAGTCTTCCCAGCCAAAATCAGTTTGAGAAGATTGGGTTGTCTAACCTAACTTACAAATGGCATAATGTAAACATTCAGGAAAGTATCAGATGATAGTGATAAATATGAATAATTTTATGTATTGTAAAACATAAATTTAAGATTCAAAACATTATGTAAATAAATACAAGTTATTTTTGTTTGAGAACCTTTAGTAATCATTTCATTATTTATAGTTTTAACGTCAGCAGCCAGGATTTCAAGAGGTCAAGGAGAGAGAAGAGAAAGACACTTGGTACATTACATGCTTGTGAGGTCCAGTGTTCAACCCTAGAACTATACACATGCATGCACACACACACATACACACAAAAAAAAAACCCAGAAAAATATGAACATGCACATAGCAGAATTAAATGAACTGATTATATACATAATACATTATGAATTCCATATTTCTATTATTAAAATGTTTAGAATAAAAAATAACTATATTCCATATTAAAATACAACAGAATATAAAAAATCAGAACTTCCACCCATTTACTAACTTGTGCAACACAGAAAAGTCAAGTTTGAACCTCAAGGTTTAAACATGAAGTTTCGCTAAGTTGAATACCACCACTTTTAGCCATATCCGGGCTAAAACTGTTGCTGATAAGAGAGAGAAAAAGAGAAAACTCAAGTGTTTATTAAACAATAAAGCAATCAAAGTGTCTTTAAAAATCTTAGTGGATTTATCATCTTTGCAGCTAGAGAAAGAAGCCACTCACAAACATTTGCCTTCGCTGTGCCTCCAAGCACGTTGGGATTCACACTGAATAGGGAGGGAGGGAAGCTGGGTTTCATTCCACTATTGATCTATCAGAAAGAACTTAATCAATCTTCTTCATAAACTATTAAAGCCAAGCTCATGAAATGAACTCACCTGATGCATTCAACACTGATTGCTGCTTTTGAAGAGCTGAACAGCAGTCATATCTACTTCTACAGCTGTGATTCAGTTTTTAAGGGACAAGATTTTTCCTTCATTAGTTTCTTCAAAGTGCTCCAATTAAGGAACACCACTTTTGATACTGGCCCATGGTAAATGACTAACAAAATGAAGACCATAACCTTGCATTCTAGTCACAGCCTCCAGAGAGAGCGGGAGCCCGAAAGCATATGTTCATCAAAGGGAATTTAGCACTAGTCCCAAGATCCTGCTGTAGCATGAATTCTGAAAAATGCTCTGGCAGCCTGAAACCAATGTTGAGACCTTAAGCTCAGATAAATCTTGGAAATTCAAAGGAAAACTCAAGGCAGCAGTAAATCTGTCTTTACTGCATATACATTTCAGCCAGGGGCTTCTCTATGTAGTATTAGCTTATATGATATCCCATTCAGCATCTAACTGCCTCATCAATATAGGCAGAAAGGTCATTTTATATTTACAGGCCAACCTTGAAAGCGCTAGATGCTGTACACTGGGGGTTGGAGGAAGAGGGGCGTTGTGCTCTCTTTTTATTAGGTAAGGCTAAAGCACAGATAGATCTTCAATGACCAAAGAGTATTTCCTTTCTGGCTTCTATTTTCTCATTCCAGGAACTTCACATTAAGAAACAAAATACTAGGAGAGGCAGCAACCAAGAATTATCTGGAAATATCACTGCCTGACTAACGCAATGACTTGTTTTCCTAGAACCAATAACATATGAGAGGAGTGGAAAAGACTGCCCAGCCTTTAAGAGTGCATACTTCTCTTTCAAAGGACTGGAGTTAGGTTCCCAGCACCCACATCAAATGGGCTCACAACCATCTGTAATTCCACCTCCTACTTCCAGTCTCTGAGGGCACCTGTACTCATATGCACATACTCAAACACTGACATAAACATACAGTAATTATAAACAAAATACAATCTTTAAAAAAGAGAAAATATCTATCCTCACCACCATTCATGATGCCTCTATTTCTCCATATTCTCTGCAAATGCCACTTGGATTCCACAGGCTTCCCAATCATACCCACCTGAATCCTTTACACCATCCCTGCAGAACTGGGACTTTGGCAAAATACACTCATCTTTTGGAATGTGGGAAAAAAGCTCCAGAACTCTTTGCAGATACAAAAACCTGTAATGCTCAAGTCTCTCATACAAAACAGCACCATATTTGCATATAACCCACATATATCATTGTATCAATTATCTACCAATTGCATGTAATGCCTAACACAATGTAAGTGCAAAGCAAGGGGTGTTTGTACTATATTGCTTAGGGAATAATGACACGAAATGAAGCTCAGTGGTTCAGTATACATTTGGCATGCAAGAAGCCCTGGGGTTGATCACCAAAACCACAGACATACATGGAAGTTTGCATGTGGTCAGCATAGACATGTTTTTAAAAGTATTTTAAAATAATGACTGTGTCCACAGATATCAGTCTTTGGGTCTCACTGTACAGAGTAAAGGCCTGTAAAACTTAAATTTTTGCCTACCTAACTATGTTCTGGAATCTCTTTCAAAGCAGATTATGAAGCCTCATCAAAAACCACACAAGTTTTATCTAACTGCTTCTGCTGTCAGCCTTCATCTAGCTGCACTGTTCTTCAGTCTCACATTTAAGCCAAACAATGAAAGAGTCAACATCTGTTCTGAAGACGCTTTTGTGCATGTGGATTCCTGTTAAGATCTAGGGGCAGAGGACCTCCCTCTTTACCTAAGGAATGTAAGGGGACTGATACAGTATGGAGTCTAATGTTTATTTATTATAAAAATCAAGAATAGCTGGAAGTCCATTAAGAGGATATTTCAGCAGATTATATTAATTTGTAATTAATTTTCAGTGGTATTTATGAGAAAACCCTTTAATCAGTATAACTCAGACTTTGAAAATTATAATATTAACTAATATTAATTAAATAATAATTTATAAATTCCAATAATTTTAATTATCTTTTGATTAAATTACCTGTTAGTCAATTCCACACTGCTTTTGATATTAATTAGCTAACTTAAACATGATCTACTGAAACTACTCCCCTGTCGATTAAGGCATATTGTCTAAACAGGTCAACACTGAGATATTTAAGTGTGACAGTTTAGATTGCATGATTAGCGAAATTAATTGTTTAAGGTGCTGGATTTTCCATTCTCAATTTGCCAGTGGGTAAGATCTTTAAAATATGCCCTGGCTTTCCCTAGGCCCAAATTTCAAGACACCCCACATTCTGCTACTCCCCCCTTTCCCTCCCATTTCTCAACCCTGATACAGAACATTCTAGTCTTCTGAGACCTAAATTAGTGTCAGCCTATTAATCAGCCAACAAAATATGTCAGTGGAAAATGAAGTTGCAAGCCCACCCTTTCCACAGGCAGCTCCTCTGCCCCCTCTCCCTACCAGTGGGGCTGGGGACCCCAGTGCTACAGCCCAATTTAAGTAGGTCTCCTCTGTGAGGTGACAACCAGCTCAGAAATCATTTTTTTCAGTGTTAATATTTAATTTAAAGCCATCTCCCACACACGTTCTTGTAGAGAATTATGCCTGTGAGTCCACATGTGGCTCTTCCATGTCAGATGCTTTTCCCCACCCTGCTCCACCCCCACCATTGGAATACAGAAATTAAGTTCTCCTTAATTTTTTAAACAATTATCAAAATGGCAGGTCATATTAATCATTAAATCATCAAGAAAATGAGAAGATGTACTCTAAGCATGCAAAGTGAGAAGTTTTATCTATACCATGAAGAACAGAGAGAAAGAATATTGGCTTACAGAAGCTCCTGGGAAACACAGGAAGATTACTGGAGTCTCAGGCCAGGCCCTAAGTTTACATCCCTAATTCAAAGATAAGCCTGGAAGAGGTCAAACTCCTCCCTAAGAAGGGGTCACAGAGGATTTCATGACAGAACTTACATGCAAACAGGAATCTTACATGCTTACACCATAGTGTGTGCTGTCCTCTAACTAAAGTACCCCCAAACTCCTTACTTCCAAGGGTCAATGAGAGGAAGTTATAGTCAGAATCCTTGACTTCTCCAGGACAGTACTTGTTCTGGGTGTTCTGTACTGGAGCTGAGAAGGGAGTAGCAGTTGGCTATGAAAATCAACAGGAACTTTTGCTAGCTCAGATGCTCCACATATACACAGGAAAAAAGGAACTTGATAAAATATTGGTTCTTAGTCCAGTTCTAGATGAAACAGGAAGGGCTAGATTACACAGCTGTGGATTGCTGTCTGTTTGTTCTTTTTGGCAGTTCCAGGTCTAGTGATTTCCTTTTATTTTTGAATCTTCTTGTTTAAAAACAATAAATGACTTGCCTCCTTCATGAGCTGATACAGAAAATTCTATCTATATATTTGGAAGAATCTCTCTCTTTTGCACAGGAATTGCTTTGTCTTATAATTAGAACAGGTTTAACTCAAGCCTGGGAGGCTCTGCTGGGCAGATGACTAAGGAGACACTCAATGACCTTCTGTTTAAACATAAAATTATTCTCTTAATTACTTTGATAAACAGATATCAAAAGTGACAGGAAGGAGAACAAGTGACCACAAAGTAAAATATTAGAAATATACAAATTTATACTCATAAAATCACAAAGCAGCAAAGTCAAGAAGACGTTACTGTTGGAAAATCTTCTCACATGCATTCAAATCTGAGCTAAACCGAGACAAGGTGAAGGCATAAAACACATGTGTTAGGGGACAGAACACAGCAGGTACAGGTCCCAAGGAGCAAAGACCCCAAGGAGACAGCATGCTGTGTGGTTAACAACCACAAGGTGGCTATGAACACAGCACAGGAGAGGAGAAAACCAGGGAGCAGGGATGAGTCCAGAATCATAAGGAGAGAAGCTGCAGGAACTTAGCACTCTATACTGCGTGATGTCATGAGGAAAGGATGATATCATCTGAGTGTTGATGGTTTAATTATTCTTAAACTGCATTCATATGTGATGTATGTGCATCATTCTCTGCCTCCTCCCTCCATTCTCTCCCATGTTGCTGTCTGCCTCCTCTTAAATTCAGGGATAATCTAAATTTGGAATGCATTACATTTTTGGCAGAGGGAGAACAAGACATTAAAGATTGGGGCTCAAGAGAAAGCAAGAAGCTGTGCTCTGGTTCAGGTGTTAAAATCTGGAACACAGTAGTCAAGACAATGATGACAATTGGTTGAATTCAGGACACACTTTGAATACAAAGCCAAAAACATAACCATGTTAGGTGTGGGGTATAAAACAAATTCAACAATGCAAGAAAATCTAACCAAAACATATTATTATCTTGACAATATTTAAAAAATCTTCGATTTAATTCAATAATGAAAGGCTTTTGATAAACAAAACTAATGCTTGGTGAAACTGAGTGGGTAATCCTATGAATATATTCGAGCTCGAGAAGAAAGAACTACAGACAATTACTGGAAGTTTTAGTGGGAAGCACAGCCAGCTGTTGAACTTCAGTTTCCTCCTCTGGCAGCTACTTAAATTACAGATTCTGTTTGAAGCAAGTGAATACAGTTCCAAGGGAGGAAGGGAGGGAGGAAGGGAGGGAGGAGGGGAGGGAGGGAGGGAAGGAGGGAGGGAGGGAGGGAGGGAGGGAGGGAGTTCTCACTCTCAGCATCCCTCAGACTCTGTCTTAGAATGCTTGGCTAGATGATGCACAATGATTTTTCTTAGGGTCTCTGCTTCAGTTAGGCCTTCAACTCCATAGTGGAGACTTGGGAAGATCTTCTGGGCTCACAGGTTCCCAGGTTTCAGTCCCCATGGTAGTGAGGACATGAGCCAAGCATCTCATGTCATAGCAGCCAGTAAGCACCAAGGACTGTGTCTGTGCCAGCTGGCTTTCTCCTGCCCTCCTATTCAAAACTAGTCCTCGGCCTAGGAACGGTGTGGCCTGCATTCAGGCCAGCTCTTTCCTCCTGTGTTATCTTCTCCAGGCATGACTCTACAGAAGCATCTAGACATATGCTTTACTGACCTCCTGATGCTCTCATCCCAACCAAGAGGACAATTAACCACAGATCATATCTTAGAGAAGGATGTATGTTAGGGACTGGCCCCAAGTTAAATATGCCAGTATTTTTTTTTTTAAGATACATGCTGCTATATCACCGTGTCATAAAATAGTCACATTATTCTTAGAGTTAACTAAAATCAAATTTTAACTATCATGTTAAAAGTTTTGTCACAAAATTCCTAGAAATGTTGAAGGAATTTGTAATGTATAACTAATGATAATAATACATGGTTTTGGCACTTTGATGTCACAGATCTATTTAACTTTCATTTTATTTGAAATAAAATAATATATACTATTTTTTGCATATAATCTAACCTATACAATGTTAGTAGAAAAATAAGAAATGAAAATGGCCAGGCATGGTAGCTCACTCATATAACCCAAGCACTTTGGAAGCTGAAACAGGGGATTACAATTTTGATGTCAGGCAAGGTCTCCAAAAGTCAAAGAAAAAAAATTATTCTAAAATGGATCTAAAAATATTGATATTGAAATAGTATTTTATTCCCATAAATGTCTCTCCATCCGTACCCTTGCATATGTCAACATTTCCCATAATGCCTAAGTGTTAAATGTAGATACGGAGACGCATCTCCTTTTGGGCCTCTAACTGAGGCCTTACATAGCTCATAACAGTATGTCAACAAAGCTGACAACTGCACTCTGACTTGTAAAATAAAATTCATTTTTAAAGTATCATAAATCTAACAGGGCAGGTCTTATATACTGGTTGGTAGAAAATTGGATACTAAACACCAGGGACAAACTGATCTTCTGAGTCTGGTACGTGAGTGAGTACAAAAAGAAAAAAGAGCGGAGAAAAAAATCGTTACCTGGAGTTGATAGTTTAACTGATCACGATCAATTTGAAGTGCTTATTGCTTAAGTAAATGACCTTTGGGGTGATTTCATTAGCTCACACACTGCAAAAGGTTATATCTGAATTCAATTTTATGATTGAGTTTAAGCATATAAAACATCAAAATAGTTTGAATGGATATGAAAGTAAAGAGCTCAGATTCTGAACCAAAGACCTACCTGTTTAGGATGCTGCCTGGCCATGTATCTTTAATTGTAAATATTTGAAAGAAGAATAGCAATGTGCTGATAATATTGCTCCTTTCATGTCTGTGGTTCAAACGGCTCTCTAGTCACTCACCCACCCCACACTGTCGTGCTATAGGTGACTAGACAAGGGTTTCCTTTGCTGCTTTGATGAAGTCTCCAGACTTTGCCAAGTAGCTCTGTCCTGTAATGCCTTGATTTTGTTTCTACCTTCCTTTCCATTTGGAAATTCAATGAGGCATTCTTTTTTTAAATTAAAGTCTTCCTTAAACATCCTTGAAAGGACTTTGCATGCTTCCTTGAGACATGCTAAGCAGGAGAACCAAGAAAGTGTTTGAAAACCAGATTGGGCATAGACACTTCTAGTCTTCAAGTGCTTGGAAGAAGAACTAGGGCGAAATGGTTTCTCTAAATACTTCAAAATTAAAAATAATACTGGATGAGAAAAAATGCTCAAAAGGAACAAAATGATATTTTTATCTTACTGACCTAGAAGCCAAATAGAATAGTTCATTTCGTGAGGTTTCCTTAGTTTCCTATTGTTTTTTTAGGCCTTTTCACGTTGGGGTTGAAGATGACGCTCACTCAGTGACAGAATGGGGATTTAGATGCACAGGCCCTGGACTCAGAAAACAATGTTGAAAACCCTGAGGCAGCTTCTGTCTTGATAGAATACTGTTTAACAGATGAGGTTTTCAATTGAAGTTCAAAGCCGCTTCCGGTTGCTTCCCACGCCCCTTTCTCTCCCAGCTTCTCCCTCTTTAATTTGGTCTTCTCACGGTGGGGGCCACATCCCTGAGTCTCAGCTGCAGCTTTGTGGTGAATTGTCTTGCCTTTCAAGGGCAGGCTATGAGGCAGCAGCAGTCAAAGTGGGGAAAGAGGAAATCATGTAACCTCTCAATCCCTTCCTCAGTTCACAATAAAAGAACTTCAAGGTGGGAGGGATAGCTCATGTCTGTAACCCTCAAACTCAGTAGGATTGTGAGTTCAAGGCCAGCATGGGGTGTATAGTGAGCTCTGTTTCAACAAAACACAAAAAAGGGAATAGCAGGATGGTTCAGTGGGTACAGGCACCTGCAACCAAACCCAACTGCATGAGCTCAAGTACTGAGGCTCACATGTTAGAAAGGAAATACTGACTCCCGGAAGTTGTTCTCTGACTTCCACATGTGCACCCACACATAATGCTTTCATACACACACACACACACACACACACACAATGTAATTTAGAAATTTCAAAACATAAATAAAAATTCAAGCCAACCTCCACTAAGCATTGATTCTATGATGTTAAAATTACTTTGCATTGTTGAACTTCAGTTTCTTTCTTACTTCCTTTCTGCTTTCTCCCTTCCTATTTTTTTTCCCAAGTCAGGGTTTCTCTGTGTAGCTTTGTGCCTTTCTTGGAACTCACTTGGTAGACCAGGCTGGTCTCAAACTCACAGAGATCCACCTGGCTCTGCCTCCTGAGTGCTGGGATTAAAGATGTGCGCCACCAATGACCGACTTCCCTTCCCTTTATTTCACCCCACTTCATGTAATTTATTTTTTGGTCCCAATTGAAATAAGACTAAAAATATTCATTGTGCCCACCTGACAGCAATGAACATGGGTCTATCCTGCTTTAAAACTTTTCATAACCATGAAGAGTGAAAAGACATGATGACTCCTGGCCCTGTGCTCCTGGCTCTTTGATGCTGGCTCTATGCACTTGGCCTCTTTTCTTTACGCATATTAGAACTGAGGAAGCTATCAGCTCATGTATCAACTACAGGAGGAAGTCACAGTATTTTCTCTAATTCTGTTTACAGACTCAGAAAATTACCCCCAGAGTCCTTTGTGAAGTGTGGTTGGAATTTACTTGCTCCTGCTTTTAGTGCAGTCTATGAAAGTGTTGGCGCTGTACTTGCACTTGTTACCTACTGCACTGGAGATTCTTCCTGCAGAGCAATGAGTCCCGACAAACTGGCAGCATGAGCATTACTCTGGAATATTTGTTACCTCACATTTGTTGTTGCTGTTGCTGTTGGTTGGTCTTGTTTTTGAAATAGGGTCTCACCATGTAGCCCACTCTGTCCAGGAATTCACTTTGCAACTTAGGCTAGCCTGGAACTCCTGATCCTCTTGCCTCAGACTCCTAAGTAACTGAGATTATGAGCCACCAGGACCAACTAAGTTTTAACTATGAAGATAGTATGGCTTGATGACTAAAAGCAAACAGGTAAATTGCTAGCAGGTACCAAAACCATCTGCAAAAAGCCCTAACAGTAGTCTCTAAACCTATTTGAAAGGTCCTAAATATTCCCATCCCTGTGCAATGTTGTATCATTCTTTAACAAGTCATTAATAGCTTTTCCTTCAACAGTCACTGTGCTTCGGTGGAAGTTGGAGGATCCACAATAAACTGAAAACAGAACTAATGTGAGGACAGTGGCCCTTTGGGGACAGGCGCTAAGAGACTGTGCTAAGGAGACCAAGGCAGTCTGGGCAGGCGTGCAATGCTAGTCTCTTGGGCAGAATGAAAGCTACTCTGTGTATTCACAAATATTCATTAAACCTCTCTGTCCTAGACACTTTTTCTGATTATAATGTCATTTAAAATTTTAAAGTCTTAAAAATGAAAAATATAACTGGCAATTTTGACAAGTTTCCAAATTTAGAATTCTCCATGGAAAATTAGGAATTCCGTGTTCTTGTATACTTTCCCACCTATTTTAATAGTAAAAAAGCATCTTTGAACAATTCTCTTATACACTGAAGGACATTTGATTGTGCAGAAACATGAACCACTTGTATCACTGTCAGAATGCACACATGATTATCCACACTTGCACATAATGTACTCTACTAACCCATTTCCCAAATCTGACATGCGTATTTTACTGACTTATGGGTTATAGGATAATTAATTGCCATATATTCTGCAGAAATAGGTACACAGATAACAATTTTGCTCATACTTTAGAATAGGAAAGCCTTCCAACTCAAATACATAAGTTATAATTGGAGGATTGGTTTAATATTATTTTTATGTAGCCAGATTCAGATTCAGCTAGTCTGAGTGAATTCAAAATTCACATTTCCTTTTTGTAATTTGTAACTTTGTACTGTTGTGACCCTGTTTTTGTGCATATTGTCTCTATCAGCACCTTCCATACATGTCATAAATGTTCTAGAATAGTAAGTCTCAACTAACGCTGAGCCTTGCTCTTCCAAAATCCACAAACTTGCTCTTGTAAAAATCAAGTTTTTAAAATCTTTGAGTCATTGGTGTGCTTAGCTTTAGACTCCCAATCTCTACCTCATGTCTGTTCTTTAAACTCCAACTTACATTCTTAAACCACTCAACAATTACAGTGGAAGCTTCAAGTACTTGGAACTGTGGAAGACTCAGGAAAAAGAGCTCAAAGTGCCCAAAATTCAGTTGTGCTCAGTGGTAGAGGAATGCACACAAGCAGCTGGACAGAAGAGGAGGCTGCTCTTGCCGGACCAGACCGTACGATGGGATCAAGGCTTTAAAGAAACAGTAGCTGTCAACTATATCAGTCAATGGGGATGACAGTTGACTAACACCAGGCAATGGTATTAGCAGCTACTTCTTACTGAGCATGCACACTTCTCTGTGTTCTATCCACTCAGCTACCCTTCAAGCATGCTACTATAAGATTCCTCTTTGAGAGTTGAGAAACACATGGCCTGTGAAGAAAAGTAAATTCCTCTCATGTCACATCTATCCTGGGTTTGGAGCTTGAGATGACATGCTTAATGACCACTCTGCAATCTACCACTCAGAAACATGTGCGAGACCAGGACAGACCACCGCCTGAGCACAGTTTCTTGGAAATAACTGTGTATTTCTCTTTTTGCTCATAACTGTGACAAAAATACATGACAGAAGCCACTTAAAGAAGGCAACATTTTATTTTAGATCAGGGTTTCAAGAGTCCATGGTGGCAAGAGCATGCAGAGGAGCTACTCACATGCTAGCAGATGAAGAAGCAGAAAATCCTAGACTAGAATGATGGATGGGTGTGTCTGCCAGAGAGGCCCCAGGTGCGAAAGCTTTCAAAAATTACAAAAGCCTCTGGAGACCAGGAAGCCCTCGTGGGGTATGTTTCATACTCACATGAGAAGCAAGTGAGAGAGAGGAACAAGCCGTGAGGAGGCATCCTTTGCCCTGTTGCAGCCCTGTGCTTGGTGCTGTGTGGTGGTAATGGCACACTTGCCACTAGGCAGTATTCACTGCTGGACAGGCCCAATCAGATTGCCAGTCAGCAGGGTCCTCTGGAGAAGATTCAGAGGATTGGTTGGAGGGGTGAGAATGGAGATAGATGACCACTTGGACATCTTTTGCAATTACAGAAGCAAGAAAGAGTAAGTGGCAAACCTCAGTACATTTCTCAGCATACAGAAGAGAAGACAGTCAGCAGATACTCAGGATGCTTGGCTGGGGGGACAAACTTGATCCACACAATGTTTTGTACTGAAAGATGCACAATAGGGTCATCCACTTAGAGCTCTAACACAGAATGGGAAGTAAATGAGAAGGCAGAATGTGTTACTGCTTGGATCTTGAATGTCTTTGAAAAGAACACGTATTAAAGACTAGAACCCCAACCTGTAGAGATACTGAAAGGTGGCAGAAAGAGTAAGAGTAGAGCCTAGCAAAAAGAAGTTAGTTGACTGGGAACATGCCCTTAAAGGGATTTGATACCCCAATCCTTTGTCCCTCACTGGTTTCCAGTCATCAAGAGGTAAGCAACCACCTCTGCTTCATGCTCCCTACCATGATGTTCTTCTGTCCATCACAGGACCAAATGCAATGAAGAGAGCTGACCACAGGAACCAAGTGAAACCATGAGCTGACCAAGCCTTCTCCCTCTCAGTTGATTCAACACAGGTATCAACTACAGTTGTCAGCTAACACAGAATGGAAGTCAGTTCAGATCTGGACTTGGTTTTGTGGTTTGGTGAGTGGCTACTAGGCAATTCAGTTGAGATGGAGGTGTAGTGATCGGAACACATAGAAGTTTGAAAGTATGGCAGGGCTAGTCCTAGCTATGAATGACAGTAGCTAGGCAGCTGTAAGGAACACCTGACCTCAGCAGCAAGGAGAAACCTGGGAAATCACAGGTTAAGGGCTGACAGAAGGAGATGCTCCATGAAGCTTCTTGAGAATGTGGATGACAGTGTCATTGAAGACCCAGAAAAAAAAAAAAAGGTCCTGATGAGGCACAACCAAGCCAATGACAACAATTGCTTCAAAAATAACAACAAAAATATGATAAAGGCAAATAAGCAGACATTCTCAACATTGTACTCAACCAAGGCATTTCAAAGCAGAATACAGTCCAATAAAATGTAAATGGCTCCTTTTATTTTTCACCTTGTTTATATATTGAATCTCTGCTGTGCATATGACTATTTACTGCAGCTTGAAGTATAAGAGAAATTAAGGAGAAATAAGAAAATAAAACAACTTGCAATTTCTCTGGCAGTGCTATACAGTTAGGAAACAATCTAAGTGAACAAAGATGTTGAATGCAATCGAGCTGAGTGAAGTTGTACTAAGGTGAAAGGGAAAAGGAGCTTGGTAAAGACAGCTGCTGAACACGAATGTTTCACAGCAGGCTTTGGAAGAAGTGTTTTCAGACTACTTAGCAACTCTTCAGTCATACAGCATGCACTAACAAATGAATCCACTGTTACATCTTTATTACATCCTCTAACCTCCACACTGCCCAGAGCACTGTAGATGACACCCCAAACTGTACACTAGAGTCTTGAAGAAGGGAATTGGCAAAAACAAGAATCAATAAATATGTGGTTAAAAACACATGCTTCTCTATCAGAAAGAACATGGATTCTTGCCTTCACTCACTAACTCTCCATACACTGGGTAATGCTCGAAGCTTCCATTTCATAATTGATCATTTGTAGAGAGCTGCATGCAGCCGCACCTTAAAGATGGCACCAGCTTCCGCCCTCCACCTTCCCGATGGTGAGCACTCTCTGTGATAAACAACTCCTTAATTGGCTAAGGCTGAGAATCTGGCTTGCTTACGCACACCTGGACCTATTGGTAGTGCCCACATGGTGTATCAGGGTTGGCTACCCAGTGATTACTTAAGGCTGTGAGCAGGTTTCCCTGGGGTCAGAAGTCAGAAGGTTGTTCAAGGTTCCTGAATAAACTGCAGAAAGAAGAGCTCGGTGTTGCGTCTTCCTTGCTGGTCGAGGCGGTCGCTGCAATCATTGTCTTAGCTAGGGTTTCTATTGCTGAGAAGAGACACCATGACCACAGCAACTCCTATAAAGGAAAACATTTAATTGGGGCTTGCTCACAGTTTCAGAGGTTTAGTCCATTATCATCATGGTGATAAGTATGGCAGCATGTAGGCAGACATGGTGCTTGAGAAAATACTGAGAGTTCTACATCTTGATCTGCAGCAACAAGAAGTGAATTGAACTGTCTACCACTCTGTGCTTAGCTTAAGCATATAAGACCTCTAAGCCCACCTCCACAGTGACACACTTCCTCCAACAAAGCCACACCTACTCCAACAAGGCCACACCTCCTTATAGTGCCACTCCCTATAGGTCAAGCATTGAAACACATGAGTCTATATGGGTCATACCTATTCCAACCACCACAACCACATAGTATATTACACTGTTTAGTGACAAGACCATAAAAAAATCACAGATAACACTCCACATTTGGTACCCTCAGCATATACTGTACTTTCTCATTTAGTCTGGACAACTTTTAACTGTACATTATTATCATTATTGTCCTTCTATACATAAAGAAACAAAAGAACAATGGAGAGTTCAGACACTTATTCAGGAGCACACAGAGATAGATAGAAGGCTATCTCTGGCCATCTCATCTAGAAGGAAATGATATTAGACCCTCCAGAATGACAAGAAACACCATGGTGGTCTCAGTAAACATGGTGTCTAGACTATGGATGCAGAGGGAAAAGAATGTATGGTGACAGAATTTGGATAAGCAGAGGATGTGCCTAACATGGCTGCTATTCAACAAGTCCTTCTTAACCTCAAATGTAATAAAAATCCCATGGCTCTAGAAAGATATTTATGTATATATAAATACATATGTGTATATATTCACAGGCATAGAAGACATGTGAGTATATTCTGTTTTATGTATACATGTTTATATATAAAATACAGAACAGATTTTAAAGAGCAAATACACCCAAGTGACAATGGCGATGTTTTTCCTTGCTAAAGGGAAAGCTATGCTGGTGGGAAGGAAGCTTCAACTCAGCCTGTTGCCCTGCTCAGAAGCAGACAGCCTGTCAATCAACAGGGAGGTATCTTACCCAGGAGTGGAAAGGCAGTCACCTAACTGCTCTCTACCAATTTAGTTGGGGATTCATTCTAACTATTATTTGAAGTGCCTAGAAATTAATGTAATATTTCCTGTACTCATTTGCGTTGCCTGCGGGCTGGAGGTGCCCCTGTGAGGGCCAGTGTTGGGTAGGGAGCTGTATCCAGGGCAACTCAGAACCAAGTTAAAGCAGGAGCAGTGCTTGTAGAGCAGGGCTGACACTGGGATTAGGAGCTGTTCTAGGAGGCTGTGCCAGCCTGATAAATTGAAGTGGTAATTTGGGATTTCACCAGAGAGAGCAGTAAATGTAATAGAATGAGAAAAAAAAAAAATCCAGCGGGAGCAAAGACTGAGGCGCCATGCAAGTTGGTTTGTGAGGTTTGGTTGGGTTAGGTTTTGCCTTTTCATCCGAGTCCTCCTTTTGCCTCTGCATTTGAAGCCTGAATTTGAGCATCTCTTCTGCTACTGCAAATCTATTAGTAAAGTGGATTGCCTTTGTTAGTCTAAATTGCTGTGTGTTTGCAAATACATTTCAAGAGCATGCCACTCAAGAGGAAGCTTCTCCGGGACCCAAATTGCAGTGTCTATAAGTAACTCTTGACCTCAATGCATCTATGCCCTGTGTATAATGAAAGTAGGTGCAGAAGCGGTTGACATCTTCCCAAACTATTCATCTCTTATTGATTCACTTGTTCTATTGTGAGCAGAGAGACACCTACACACTAGTTTAAAATTAGGAGCTCCTGAGACTGTGATGAATGAAAGAGACACAATTTGCCCTGTGGGATTTGAAAGTACAGAATTTTTTCAGCTAGGGATTGTTGGGGACCTTATTGTCCTGGCACACCCCAAGCACATTCATTTATTTATAATTTATTTATTTAGTCTTTACATCACTGTACATTTATAGGATAGCTATATTTAACCACAGTTGCCTGTGAAGTAAATCTTCCAAGTGCTATATAATTTTTAAATGAAGGGAAAATTTTGAACATTCAAATTAATTGTGGAGTATTATGGAGATGGGATGGGAGACAAGGTTTGAGATTCCTCTCATTGAATTAAAATTCAGTAACTCACAAATAACACTGCCCCATGCACACTAGAGAAAAACCAACCCATGTAAGGAAACAATTTACAAAGGCAGCATAGCCTCCTTCAAACACACAGCTTAGGCTCTAGTTATACTGAAAATGTTTCTCATTTCTAACACTTTTATTTGATTGTTTTTATATAAAATATACAGTCACCATCATGTTCACAAGAAATCTGTCATTTTACTTTCAGAGCCAGGATTTATTTTTAAACTTTCTTGCTCTACCTACAAATTAGTAACAGGGAAGAGCCAGCTAATTCATTGGTGGCTAAGTCCTGAGGGTGACCCACATGGCAAAGGAGGAATTGCAGCAGTGGAGATAGGCCTGTTCTTCACAGTGGTAACAAAGCCAATAGCCTAGATCTACATGATCTTTACCTTGTGGCAATTCCTGGGCTTGGGACAGTGACAAGGATTTCTTTGGTTTTCCATATAGATAGCTGTGCATAAATACCCTAGTTCATTCTGTCCTTCCCCTTGTGGACAAGGCTCTGTCCTTTGTAACACCTTCCCTAAAGTGCATATGCCAGAAAACATTTCATGAGCCTCTTTAAAAGTCTGTACTGTATTTATGTTTATTACCATTTATCTTTAAAAAGGCATTTCCAGAGTCTGTATACTTAACTCACCCACAAAATTCATACACACACACACACACACACACACCCCACAGAGAGAAAGAGAGACACAGAGAGACAGAGAGAGAATCAAGTCTTGCCTCCCTGTCCTCACCTAAGCTCAAATGGCCTTGTAGAAATTTAAGAGAACAACAAAGATTAGGACACAAAAGTATCAGTTTTTCCACGAGTTCACTCTCCTGTGACTAGTGCTACTGTTATCTAACTAATGAGATGCAGGCAACCCCATACCTTATAGAAATGCTATGTAAACAGTGGGCAATTTAATGCTTTAAAGTCCAATACCATGTCTGAGTTCATTGACTTGTAAATGTCTTATCAACAGTTATCCTTTGCTTACATGCAAATACATGTTTCATTCCTTTTTGCCTTCATTTGGCTCAATTATTGTCAGACAAAATTGATTCTCTTTTAACTTTTTCATACTATAATCTCAAAAATTGAATTTGAGCCTAAAGATTAAGCCCTGTCCACACACGAAGACAAAGATGAATCCTTTCCCTTCCACAGGAGGACCCTCAGCACAACATGCCTGCAATTAACACAGTAGCTCATTCGCCTTTTGCACAATAAGCTCTTGACATCTGCCACAGAAAAAAAATTTCTAAAGCAATATTGTATAATTCCAGGGGAAGGATTCCTCATAAAGCAAAATATTCATGTGTTTCAGAGAATAATTTGTAAAAGCTAAACACCCAGTTCCAATTCTTCAGAGAATCAAATCTTGACAACTAGTTACATGAAGTCATCTTTGCATTAGGAAAAGGTTTGATGGGAAATCACAAAGGAGAGTACTTGCTGGCCCATATTCTGTAGGTATGCAGCTGTATGTCTCATTTTTAACATGCAACAAACCATAATATCTTGGAGACTCTGGATGGACTGAGTCGGAGTCCATTTGCTCACAAGCTGCCTGCTGATGCTGATGCTGGCTATCCCTGAACTACTCAGTGTGGCCAACAGCTTTGAACACAGCTCCATTTATTCACTTCTTCTGTGCACTCCTTCCATCAATGTATATTTTTAAATACACAGGTCAACTATCCTATGCTATTCCTGTCTCACAAATAATGGTAGAACTATACATTTCTTTGTAATTACATAATTTTTTTAGTGCCTAGGAAAACTCTGTGTGTGAGTGGGATATGTAGTTGAGAAGAGTCAGTTCTTAGGAAGAGAGGAAATGAGGATAATTAATAAATCTAGGACTAATAATGATGGAATCCTGGAAAGCCACTGAGCCTAATCTTTTCACATATAAAATAAGCAGGACAAGGTCTCCCTAAAGCCTCCCTCTTGGTTTTAGACTCAGTAATGTTGATCATTGGTTTGCCCTAGATGTAAAGGATAACAACACAATATGTTTGTTTGGGCCACTTTTTTTAGAATGCTGTCAGGCAGTGGTGGTGCACACTTTTAATCAGGCCAGGCTGGTTTACAGAGTAAGTTCAAGGATGGTCAGGGATACACAGGGAAACCCTAAGAGATTTTCCTGAAGAGCTAGCAGATTGTTCCAGAGAGGGAGAAAGACAAGAAGAAATGAAGAGGCTCAGGACCACTGTTAAGACTCTAAGTGTCCTCCCCAAAAACCTAACTGCCAATCTACAACCGAAATATCTAGATGTATTATCAATATTACAGCACGTTGACTAGGTATTAATTAATAAGATTGTTGAAAAGAACACACATTTTTATATGTTTGTTCATTTTCATCAGTTATAAACTCTCTTTTTCTACTTTACTCATAGGAAAGGGTAATTCCCCCAAAAAGGAACAGGAAATTTTGAGTAAAACTCATCTTGATCACAAGAAGAGATGGGTCTTGATAAGACACATTAATCTCATAACACAAGTTTAGGGGGTGCCCAGTCTGTGGAAGGATTATGCGGTGCATCAGCTCACAGGAGTCTGCAAGCTCCAGGATGCACAGGGATGTAGCTGTTGCTTTAAAAGGTTCTAGAAGTGCTTTCATCATTTTATCCATCTTTCCTAAATAATTTATCAACTACCCAACTCAAATATACTTTGCATTTTGTTATGCAGACATTTTATCTATTTATTAATGGAAGTAAACACAAATATTCAGGGGAATTTCCTTGGCATCACATGGGGACATGGGAACAGTTTTCCACTGAAGAAAAGTTGTTTATCAGGATAACTTTATGATTTGATAGAATAAAGGAAAGAGGTGGACAAGTTTCTGAAATTTTCTTGTCTTTTGTCAGTAGGAACTGACAGTGCACAAATTATAAGCAAGAAAAAAAGAACATTTCTTATGAAATGCCAATTGTATAGAATATAGAGATGTGATCTCTCTCTCTCTCTCTCTCTCTCTCTCTCTCTGTGTGTGTGTGTGTGTGTGTGTGTGTGTGTGTGTGTGAGAGAGAGAGAGAGAGAGAGAGAGAGAGAGAGAGAGAGAAAGAGAGAGAGACAGACAGACAGATACAGACACAGACAGATAGATGACAGAGACAGAGAGAAAGAGAGAGAAATTCTCACAGCCATATAGAATTAACATTGCAATCTCATCACATAAAATTACATTACAATCTGCTGTAGAACATGAGGCTACTAAATTGGGGTTAACTGAATTGTCCAAGGTCATGCAGCTAGTCTCTTGTGTATTCAAATAAATTTGTTGGACTCCAAAGCCCACTCTTTCTCTCAAAGGCCATTTTCTGCAGAGCAAAGTTGCCTTTCAAAGCACTGTAAATATACTAAATTAGGATTTGAAGGATGGGGGAGTTGAATGGGCAGAAAGAGAAAGCAGGCAGGAGGCCAGCTTAAGCAGGGGTCTAGAAAGTGTGGTTGGTGAAAGAAGAGCCAAGGTGTGTGTGTGTGTGTGGAAATGTGTGGGGCAAAAAAGACAAACCCAGCGGGGCGGCAGTGGTGCATACCTTTAATCCCAGCACTCAGGAGGCAGAGGCAGGCAGATCTCTGTGAGTTCAAGGCCAGCCTGGGCTACCAAGTGAGTTCCAGGAAAAAGGCACAAAGCTACACAGAGAAACCCTGTCTCGAACAAAACCAAAAGACAAACCGAAGGCCAGAGTCACCCAGAGTCATGCCAGGTGTAGAGAAGCAAGTCTGTACCTAAAGTGACAATGAAGAGCCAATGAAAGCCTGAAGGAGGATGTCACAGGCTGAAGCAATGGTAAGCGATTTCCTCAAGAGCCAGTAGACTGCTAGACAGGCAGAAAGGCAAGAAGGAATGAAGAGGCTGGGGACCATGGCTGAGACTGGAAGTGTCCCAAAGACAGAACTTCAAAGCACTGCCATCACTTCTAATTTCTTGTGTGTATACATGCTGCATCTAATAAAGTCTATTCCCATTTCTTTCATTTATCTTTCTATTTTTTACTGAAAGAAAAATAAAAGTACAAAATGGAGCCCTAGTTCTCATCAGTGGACTTCAGATCCCTGGGGGTAATGGGTCAGGTACCCAGAGGGTCCCACATTTTCAATAGGCTGTTTGCACATATGAACAGGGTTCATACATTTTGTTCATGGCCCTGAAACAATTGATGTACTCCAGTATATAGTGTATGTTTTTTTATAATTACACCAGAAGAAGGCATTCTTTATGGAAACAAATGTGCTTTTTAAAAACACATTTCTGCAAAGCAGCAGGAAAGGCATTAATAACAAAGTGAAATGATGAACCGAATGCAGGTCTGAGGAAAATTCTATATTTGTATTATACAGGCATTGTTTTCACTCCCAGCACCTTATTTTTCATGTACATAAAGAGAAAGCAAGCTACAGCAGGGTGAGACAAAGATCAATGCTGAATGTATTACTTGGCACTGGTCAGATGCAGTTTAATAAGAAAAAAATTGATCCATTAAGCTAAACCTAATTTTTGGCCGAAAATGGTTGAAATCTCTTCTTTATATTGCTAGCTTCATAAAGACCTTTAATATTTGGAAGAAACAACTCAAGGCTGAGTTTAATAAGATTAAATGTATTGCAAATATACTTAACAAGAATCTATCAAGTTGTTAATGATTGCTATTAATATCAAACAATTTTTGTATAGAATTTTACATTAGAGTAATTGTAAAATGCAGCTCTAAGAAATGTAATATAAAAAGGTTTTCAGGTAATTTGTGGCAACTACAATTGTAATCGCAGAACTCAAATCTTATACAAGATATAGTCATTTATTTTATCAATCCAGTTTCTAATACAAGCACAATTCAATCGTAAGTATTTGGCACCGGTCTTTGTATCTATGCAGCAAAATCCAGAAGGACCACATCTACTTTAGGAACTGCACAGGCTCGTGGCAGGATGTTAGGAAGTGCTGTGCTAAGACAAGATTTAGAATTACTTCTGAAAACGAGTCTGAATTTCAGAGAAATTCTTCAAACTCCTCTTCAGTGATAGGCTGCTAAGGCTCTCAATGTTTATAAAACCATGGGTCCTGACAGCTGGAAGGGAATTCTGTGACTGCTTGGTATGTACCTGCACACTGACTCTGAGATCACTAGCCAAGTGTACAGACAGTTGGTGAAAGACCAGATTTTTAACTTGTAAAGTGAAAAACATACAGTCCCCAAAAAGTGAAATAGAAACTTGTTATAACCCCCATACATCAACCTGAAACCACATTGGAAACGAATTCTTCTGCCTCGGTAATGAAAATGTTGACCTGAATGCTCTAATTCTTTATTCCTTCTATTTATATGGAGGCTCACTATTTATTATACTACAATAAGCCCCAAAATACACACACACACACACACACACACACACACACACACACACACACACACACACACCACCTCTAAACTCAATCAATATTTAATATGCAGTCACAAAAATCAGAATATTTTAAAGTGCATAATCTTTATAAGCAACTACATTAAGAGAATGCTTTTATAATAACTGTATTCACAAAGTTTGAAAAAGGAAAATCCTGTTCTTGTGTTTATTTTTTTAAAAAATTCCTTTAGCCTGAGCATTGGGTGGGGAACTCTATTCTTTTACCTCTGGGGTACCAATTTAAATTGCCTCTGAATCAGAAAGAAAAAACATATTTCTTCCATCTTAATGGCTGTTCAGTACAGTATGTAAAATGGATAGGAGGCTCAGTACAATTCCCAGTAGACACTCACGTTAGAGACTTGTTACCCAGAAGAAAGAGAAGAACTGAAGGATTATGGGGTGAGGGCGTATATCTGCCCCATACACTGTACATTCCACATGTCAGAATGGGTACTTAGAAATGCCTTTCAGCTCACAGGAGGCTAGCTAAGTGTACCTCATAATTCCTAGATTCATTGTAAGCTGTTTAATCTGAAAACTTGCAAATCCCAGGAAGGACACCCCCCTTGCCAGAGCAATAGAGTGACCAAATTCTAAAATGGTGAGGTCACAAGGTAGCATAAAACACTGCCACCCTGGTATTATAGCTCCTAAATATTTTAACTGCAAAGAAAGATATAAGAAGTCCACTGATGATTAATTTGTATTTTAAGCATATAAATCATGACTTGGTTGTCATGCTAATACTGATTTAGAAAAATACACACTTCAGCTTATATTGATCTGTTTTTCTAATTCTTCATCAGGAGGGTCTAATATGTCTGTTTTTGCAATTTACTTTCCAAGTTATCCTTTTAGGAGATGAAGTAACCAAAAGATATTGAAAATCCAAAGTAAATTACATCGTACCAGTTAGACTTCCCTGAAGGAATGAATGCACCCTTCTAATCCGCTCAGCTCACAACTAATAGGCAGGAGATTTGGCTCTGTCTTAATCTTTGCTAAACTAGGACTCTCTTTTCAGTATACAACATTTGTCTTCAGGACATCTATCAAATATTCAGTATATCTCTAACAAAATTAAATTTTCTATTAAATTACAATCTATATTATGAATCAGAGCCTTGAAATATATATAGAAAACCCAATATTATGTTGTTATGCTTACTAAAGCTCACAGAAAAGGAATGATTTGGAAATCATTGTAACCATCTTTTAAGTTCCAATCACACAATTAAAAAATTTTAAAATAGCTTGCTCATGCAGTTGGCATTTATATGTAGTTTGTCAGCAATGGAAAAAAGGATCCAAATAGCCATGGAATGGATGACTAAATAAACAAACAACGAAAATTAATTCTAATCTAAATGAAACTAGAATTTCATTACTGTTACAGGACACAATTGTCTTTTTATAAGTTTAACTGAATCCTCTTCTCTGTGTACACATGCGTGTAAACAGAGTACAGATGTATCAATGTGCACTGCACTACAGAATGATAAAGGAGACAGCCAACAACCAAATTTATCAAAATTGTGGAATTAAGTAAATGAAGTAGTGGTTTCTAGAATGAAAACAATGTGAAGATGTGAAACACTTCCTGGGCATTTATCCTTCAGTGTCATCTAGAGAAAAAAATAACTACCATGCAAAATTGTCAGTAGTGGACAGAAAACCAAGAGTGATCCATAGTCAGTGCTTCAGACTTCATTGAACTGTAGGAAGGAAATTAATACAAGAAGCTCAACACTAATAAGAGTCCAACCCTATGAGAACGGACGTGAGAGATTCGGAAGGCTGAATGAGCTTCAAAAGGAAAGTGAGCTCTGGAAACCACAGTTGGGTTCTAAGTAATCAATTGTATGATTTATAAACCAAGGACAGAATCATAGCATAGGGTAGACTAGGTCTAAAAAATGTGAAATAGGAAAATAAACATGAAAATTACTAACTATCTCTTAAGAACATTAGTTTTTCCTTTCATTAGCATAAAGATACAGTCATTAAGTATGTTTCCCCAGTTAAATTGATGGTCACTCTTTTTGCAATCTTTGCTGCATTTCCTATAAATGTTTTGTGAGTTATTGTCACTCAGCATGTCTCTGCGTGCCTTTAAAAACATGTAACAAATTTACAGAAAAAATCATGAGCCATGTAGCATCTTCCAGGTTTATTCTGTTTAGTATATGTTTTGCATAAAACTGTTTTTGTGAATTCAAACAACATCTACATCCTGAGGCCAGAAATAGATCCATTTGGACTTGTATTTTACCTTCAAAGTTCGTTTTCAATGCTGCATTCTGGTAACTTTCCTAATAATATACATCAATAATTAGTTAATCAGGATAATGGAGGGATGGAGGTTATAGATCACAAAAATCATGATTAAGACAAAGCTAATAAAAATGTTTTTAATGGAGTCAATGTAAACCTACTTAGTTAAAATTACATTTAGCTGGCTTACTTAATTATGATACATTTAGACAACTGAACACAGACCAAGTCTGTATACAAACACATTTAACATGCATATTTATTTTATAAAACTAAAATGTAAATGCATACATAATACATTAAAATGTGGACATATAGAAATGTGTTACTTTATTTGAAATACAATGCACATATAGAATTTTAGTGTTCTAGATAAGTTTTAACATGAAATAATGTTAAAATACAATGGTTGGTTATGAGAGTCTTTTCACCCGTAACATTTAATTTTTTTCAAGAAGTATTTGTAATTCATAAGATGAAGATATTTCTGATGTTGAGAAAAGCATCTGTCCAATATCAGGCAATCTGTAATGTAAAGGAAGGTGTTGAACCTATCAATGCGTCCTGTGAAACACATCATTCCTTCTTGTTTCTCCTCCTCCACTTCAAGGTCATACACGATGGTTCAACACATCAGCTTATTCTTACCCACTTGTTGAATGTGAATCCCATGCTGTTGTTCAGTGCAGATTATCCAAGTAGAATGTGCATCAATCACTTCCAGTCTAAGACCCTGAAGTCCTTGTCTACTGGGAGTAGCTCTCTATGCTCTGCAGGCTGGTGGGCGCAGAGCTGCTTGGTAACTCCCCTTCAGAGGGCCTTTTCGTGTTTTGGGGCTTTGTCTTTTTTACTTGTTTTTGGCATACTTTAAGAACATAATTATATTAGTTACCTTGCTTATATATTTTCAAATAAAAAAGAAGTCTTTGATATTTTAAATTATAACTCAGATTTCCCAGCACTTTCTTTTTCCTCCTGGCCTAACTGTTAGACCATTTCAAGATTTTTTTCTTGAATGTTAACTTTTTAGGTCACACTATCACTACTTTTGACTGTATAGCCACTCACTCCACAAGCAGGCAGCACAGACTCTTGTAGTAAGTAAGCAGAAAGCATTACAAAACATTTATTAATTAATACATATTTCTTAAAAGTAAGTATCATCTAATATACAGCATTTGTTTTGAGTAGACTTAGAATTATTTCATTTCACTTAAAACCTAGTAAATCTGCAAACTGCTTCGATTTCAATTAATTTTATTTATTTTTTGACTCAGCTGCAAGATCAGTCAAGACATTATATAATTAAGTCAGATAGCACAGTGGTACAAGAAAGGCATTTAAAGTGATACAGAGAATCTTTTGGTCAATATTGTTTTTACGCCATCTCTTACATTTTTTCTGCTTCCTCCACATTGAGAAAACAATGAAAAAGAAATAAAGGAGATTTTTCTTTGGTTCAAGTGTGCATTTGCTTCATCTAGGACTTGTTAATTATGCTGATCAAAATTTTTGCACAAGACTGTTTAGTGATTCTCTCTTGGGGCTCTAGACATGGCTCAGCACTTAGATCTGGCTGCTTTTTCAGAGGACTGGAATCCAGATCCAGGAACCCATGAGCAACTCACAACCGCCTGTCACTCCAGCTCCCAGGAATTCAGTGGCCTTTGCAGGTATGCAACCACGTGCGCACGCGCACACACACACACACACACACACAAATTAAAAATAAATCTTAATATTCTTCTCCTCAACCATCCAAATGTGGATTTAGGGGATTCCGATGATAAAATGGCCACTGAAAGGCATACTGTAAACAAAACCTTGGCAATAGCAAACAGTTTTCCCAGGAACTAACCCAGTACTTTAGGAGGGGTCTAATTAAAGTTGTCAAATGTTATTGAAATTTGTTCCTAAAATTAATTATAATCAAAATAAGAGTAAATATATATTAATGACTTTGTGTGTTCAATCAGTAACACCACTAATTTAGTCATTTTAATACACATCATATATACATTTCATTTACACATACATTTCAATTACTGAAATGCATAGCTACCCTTAGGCATATAGAACTTCACATCTATAAATTTTACACATGTGACATATTCTTACAGGGTTGTAAATACCTGTACAATAGTCCATGGTATTTATGATCTCATTTTGCCTAGTCAATGCCATGTGGTTTAAGTTTTAAAGAAAAAAACTAGAGATAAAACTTTTTGAACTGCGTTCTTGAGGGAACTAAAGAATACACCGTGAGAGAGAAAGGGAACCTAGCTGCTATGCAGAATGCCTGAAGATCCTGCAGAATGAAAATTCAATGGGAAAAGGAAACTCGACTAAATTTTTCCAATGATTGATCCTTAATGCTTCGTTCTTTTGTGCTATGTTCAATCCTGCATTACTGAGTGTGGTAGACTCCCCACAGGGTAGCATTGCTGTCTCCATGTGGAACATGATCCATGGAGTAATGTTGCTGTCTGCACATGGCACACTTTCTATGGTACCATGAGTACCAACGTACACTCTCTATGGTACCTTCTCATGGAAAGGCAGGGTTTAAGGAAAGCAAATCCCAAGAGAAGAAACAAGTGCAAGGGCAGTAAGCAAGCTGACCTTACCCACTGGTCATGTGACCTGGTGAGCTGACCTTACCTACTGCTCATGTGATCTAATGAGCTGGCCTTTCCCATTGCTATGTGAGCTGTTGGGTATTTCCACTTCCCACATCACTGCAGAACTCTGTGCTGGTTTTCATTTTTATAGTTCCAAATCAGTAGTACACTCACTATTAAGGTGGCGTTACCACGCAATAGCTACAAGAAGGCTGTTTCCCAGTGTCTGATCTGAAGGAAACCCAACACAAAATACAACTATAATTAAAGACAGAACACATGTGTGATTGCTGGGAAAACAAATACTATTTGCTCATAATGACTTCTGAAGATTTCCATAATCTATGGGACAGAACACAAAGGCCCATATTCTCAAACTACTAAAAATACACACATACCCTGCCTTCCTTCCCCTTATCTACATTGGAATTACAAAATTATTACTGAAGTAAGGCATTATCTTTCTGTCTTGGAATCACACTTTTTTGAAAGGGGACAAAGCTGGGTCTCACGTGAGAAAGCAACAGAGAAATTATTCGCCGTATTTTGTTTAATAGATGTTTTAAATATGCAGCCCTTCTTACCAAGGTCACTCACTGCTGTGCTTGTAGGAAAGTGAGTGGATCTGTAAGCCAAATTTCATATTCAAAATCCCTGAGAAAAATCATCTTTCAACAAACCAGCCGCTATACAAGTCAGATGGGGATAGGAATGGCAAGATCTTCACTCTTAGAAGGCATTAAAATTTAGAAATTAAAAGAAGCGAGTTACATTATTTTCATAGAGAGCAAAGTATGGTAGAGGTTTGTAAAAGCTTAGGGAAAGATATTTTTATTTTTTTAAACAGGAAGAACATAGTTGTACTTCTCTAAGAAGCAAGAACATCTGTACAGTGCAGAGTCTAAAAGAGTGCATGTGTAGGCTTGAATCTCACTCGTGCCATTGGCTAATCAAGAGACCATAGACAAGTTGTTTAACCCTTCTGAAACGAGTAGTGAAACAGGATTTTTATTAAAGGAAACAATCTCTACAGTCACCCAGCTTGTCTACTACCTTAGGTCTGTTGGGGAGAAAGGCCTTGGGATTTAAAGTATTTCTTGTCTTACTTCCATAAATATTCTTATGGTAGAAACATGTAGATAATTTCAGAGAACCAACGTCAAGTGTTTTTCATGCATAAGATAAGGCCATGTCTATGTGTGTATGTGAATATGTTAAATATACATTAACATTTCCCTGACTGCATGAGAAATAGGCGGCAGTATTTCTCTCTGCACAGTGAGACTTGGAGGATTTTTTTTCGGTGGGGGGCACAATGAGGGAAATTTTTAACTTTCATTTTATTCCCTCCTGTAATGTCTATGTCTTTAACAATGTACATAGATGATTATGTGATTCAAAAATAGTTTGGAACACAAACAAATTATTTCAAACAGCATGAGACAACGTAACTTTTTCAGTACACGAGAGCAATGAATTTGTGAACCTTTTCTCACAAAGACTAAATAATCTATAAAACTAATGGTAAAATATTACCAAAATAATTCATTTTTAATAGGAGATTAAATAGTAATAAATGATTTTAACTATGCTTTATGAGTACATTATGCCATGGGGCTAATGACTTAACATTTGCTTCAAGGATAATATAAAATGCTCTCAACATTTGACCTGCTCTGTATAGCTACTGCCATTTTCAATATGGTGAGGACTGTAAACATCTTAAGAAAACAGAAATATCTCTAAAATAGGAAAAAGTACCATTTTTTACACATCTTCTATCTGCATTGTATACCACAACACTTGGTACAAGGCAGCCCTTACTAGTGCTCAATAACCTAATAAATGGAAAAAATGAATGAGTGACATCCAATCTACCCACTCAACACTTTTTTCAAACTGTTAATGGACTTGTTGAAGATATCCATCTTTTGTCCATAGCTCCATCATGCTTAGATAACAAGCCCTTGATCCATAGAACAAAGATCACCTACTAAATGCCCATTGGCTCCTGCCACCGATTAAGCTGACAGAACCAGCCATGGAGACTAATAGACTAATAATAGATGCATTTATATACCAAGTATTTCTCTCTATTTGATACATGAACAAGGAAGTAAAAATTGGGCCAGTGAAAATGGGGGAAAGAGCATCAACTATTACAGCAGAAGACATAAGATCAAGAAATAAGTTCTCATGAGGCCTAACTACAGTCAGCTCCGTGGTTTCTGAGAGACCACTCCATGGTTCTCTCATGAGGCCTAACTACAGTCGGCTCTGTGGTTTCTGAGGGACCACTCCATGCTTCTCACTTACTTTGAGCTTTCACCATTTTTTCAGGTGGCTTTTCCATGCAAATAAAACAGAGATTCCCATGACCAAAGCAACCAGGAGATTCCCTTCTGCATGCTTTAGCTTGGCATGTAAATATGAATGAACTAAACTGTCCTTAAAAGACACTCCTTACACTTGTCTATGTGGTTACAGTCCTCACCACTTTACAAGGTTTAATACAGCACTCCCAACTTTCTTACCTGTGTCTTCAGTTTTAGGTCTCTGTGGATTAGTTCTTTGGGGATATGGAAATTATCTGCCTCCTCCCTTTCATATGAAACAAAACTGTTGACCTAGCCACGGCTCATATCAGCTTTCAAGAGCCTATGTGCATGTATCCTTTTAACTCTGCATTCAGAGAAATCGGCCATTACCACGGGGAATTTATGCTACTGGTATTGACAAAAGCCACAAATCAGAATTCTATTTTCCCTCAAAGAGATGTACTTACCAGCATATTGCCTTCCTGAGCACACTGCTTTTGCCAAACAGCATTCCAATTTTTTATTCCTTTTCTCAACAAAAATATATCAAAACAGTTTTGCATGAGCACTTTGTTTTTGTTTTTTTGTTTTTTGTTTTTGTTTTTGTGTGTGTGTGTGTGTGTGTGTGTGTGTGTGTCTGTGTGTGTGTCCAGCTTTGAACATATTGTAGTCAAGCTTTTACCCCACCATGCAATTGAAACTGTTCCTATCAACTTCTCAAATTATTTCCAGATTGCCTCATCAACTGGCCAAATCAGTCCTCAGGAGGCATCATCCACTGGTAGCATTTCACCCAGGGATCATTCTTATCCACTGTTCCTTGGGCATTTCTTCTCAGTCTGCTTGCCTGGCTCCTTCTCTTCCATCTGACTTCTTCGTGATGGGGTGTTCTGGTGACTCACTGTAGTGGGTAGCCATCCCAGCCTTGGCCTGGAAGTTCCAACACCCACTGAGGCTTCGGTAATGGTCACGCCCACAAGGCGGGGCTGAGGGAGGAAGCTGAAGACCCAGGATCGAGAGGAGAGGTCTCTCTTGGTTCTGGGACCCTGGACGCTGGAGGTAGTCCAAGCAGAGTTCTCCAGAGAACACCGCCGGACTGCGCCATACCTTTGCCAGACCCTACAACCTATCCCTTCATTTGTAAGTTACCCCACAAAATAAACCTCCCTTTTAACTACGTGGAGTGGCCTTAATAATTTCATCAATAACTCACTTCTCCAACTCATTGCCCACCGTTTGATGATCTCCTCAGACTCCAATCCCACCTGCCACTTCAGGGCTCCCCAGCCTATAGCTCCAGCATCGGCTTTTCTCCACACTCTCAGTCCTGACTCTGCCTCCTCTGAAACAGCTGAATTCCCCATCAAGCCCAACAAATCCATGCTCCACTAGTATTTCTTCCTATGCAGAGTGACACTACCACCACAGTTGCTCAAGCCCAAACCCTGAAGTCATTTGACTGTTTTCTGTCACTGTCACACTCCATGCCCTATCCGGAAAGAAATTTGATTCATTTTACCTTCAAGATAGTTACAAAATGTGACATTTATCTATGCCAGTTTCCCGGAGCAAAACTCCAACATTAATTCTAAGATTATAAATGTGTCGAAGAAGTGCCTGTATCATTGCTCTAAACACTACACATTTCAATATGAAAGCAATAGTGACCGTTTTAAAAATAAGGTCTGACCATGCCTCTTTCTTGCTCAAAGCTCAAAACTATACCTTTTTCTCAGATTAAAAATCAGTAGTCCCCCAAGATATCCTACAGTTCCTTCATGATGCAGCCACTCAAAGCCCACATATCCAGTATGCCAAATGTCATTGACTTTGGGCCATTGCTCATCTGTTCACGTTGACTGAGGCTGTCTTCAGTCTATGGACTTGGCTCCCTTCCTGCATTCTAGCCTTTCCTCAACTTTTCCTTTATTTCTGTATAGTGCAGCTTATCTACCTCCTGCCTGACTGATGTCTCTTACCTTGTTTTTTTATCCCTTTTATTTTCTTTATGTCATCTCTTAGTCTACTTAATAATTTATATGTTATAGTCACTGCCTGCCTGTCTGCACTAAAATGCAAGCTCCCAAAGGGCAAGAAGTATTGTTTGGTTGTCCAGTAACCTATGTATCCAGGGTAGCCTGCCAGGCAGTAAATTCTCAATACTGCTCATTACAAAGAATTTAGGAAGTGACCATTAAATGGCAAAGATTATATGTGATGAATTCTAACACAGAAACAAATCTGTGATTGTAAAAATAGTAGCTTCGAATCATCTCCCTCACGAAATTTGAGCTTTAACAGTTTGCTGATTGAAATTTAAAATTTACAGAAGAAATGCAGTAGTATTCCCACAACTGCACCTAAACCCCTCTCATAGCAGGGACTCAAATCCTGGGCTCTTACAAGAGCTCATGGCCCCTGTAGGAGTCGGGCATTTGTCAGTGGTGACACAAATGGGCCTGCACAGTGTTTTGTACATATGGTGCTAACTTTTATGCTTTAATATATACACACAATGTGGCTGAATTATATTTGCTCTAGGAACCATCACTTTTATTTTACTGACTTTTGTGAATTTTAAACCTCTGGCATAATATAGTATTGAATTAACAAAAATTTTTTGGTGGCTTATTTTCTCCAGAAGAAAAGGGAAAAGAAGAATTGCTTCAGCTTTACATTTCTTCATAACTTGAACAATCAAAATTCTCCCAAGTTTAGGAAGTGCATGACAACTAGATATTAGAAAATGAATATGAATTCCCCAAACATCTCCACATCAACTTCAAGAAAGCTTGTAACACACTTATCATTATGCCTAATTTGTCTAAAATATGTGACATAAAGGAATGTATGGAACTTGTAAAACAGTTGATGAAATATACTCATTCCAATATGAATTAAAAACTTATTGTAGCCATAGATTGCAGTCATTTCAAACTGAATCTAATTTTTGCTATTCAGCTTAATCGTATAGTTATGACAACACAAGAAAACATCTGAAAAAGAATGCTTAATTGATTTTAAATGCCATTCACTGGTTGAAAAACCAAAGAAGAATGAATACAAATATAATGAGGCTAAAAATTGAGTTTGAAAATAAATAACATCACTCAAAAGAATTAAGTCTAAGAGCATTATGAATCTATCATGGTAGATTAGTATTAACTGAATTAGTCACTGGATGGAAGGACTTTCAGCCTAAACAGCTAACTACTGTGTGAATGTTATATACATCTCTCCACATAGAACAAAGTGGGCTTTCACAAGTTTGCCAGGGACCAAGATAAAATGTGATTCTATTAACCAGGGTGGCCAGTTTGGTAAACTTGGTTTTGTTTTTGTTTTTATTATTGTTCATTTTAAGACAATCTCAGTCTATAGCCAGTGCTGAACTGTAACTCACTTATGTAAACTAGACTGGCCTTGAATTTTTGGCAAGCCTTCTGCATCAGTCTCTCAAGGGCTGAGCCTACACGTGTAAACCACATACCAGCTGGAAAAAAACTTAAAAGATTACTTTGGATGGAATATATTGAAATGTACAGCACTGATATCAAAATTAGGCCTACTAAAATAATCAATAATATATTATAGTTGGATTATCAGTATAGGCCTGGTTTTTCTGATATGTGCTTGATTTAAAATATTCTCTCTTATCAACAATTTCTATGTCACTGTTTTTTTTTTCAAACATATAGTTCAAAGATTCTCTGTCTATTATACCTGGATAATTATTTCTAAAAATTGATTTACACAAAATCCGAAGAATAAGATTTTAGGGGAGAAACACGTGCTAACATTACTGTAATACAACTTAAGTTTTATTCATTAAGCATCATTATTTGTTGAAAACTACTGCACTAGGAATAAATCTTAAATTTTTGATCTGGCAAAGTTTCTACTTATGAGTACAAACAAGATGCATTTCAAATAGGTTTTATAATTGATAATTTTCTCTAACTCAGAGTGGTCTCTCTACCAATCCTCAGATTGGTTTAAATTAGATATATTATTGGCTTAAAAGTCTGGGCAGTTACCTAATCAAATAACAAATGCCTGAGTAGGCTTCCCATGTTCACCAACACTCATAGGTGGTCCTGGTCACTGGCAGGCTTATAGGCAGCCCAATAATCCATGAAATCATCTGCCTTTGTTACAAGTATAGTATAGTGCCAAGGGGAAGCCGTTTTCCTGAGAAGCCTCCATGTGGGTCTACTTTGATTACTTGTAACTCTCCTTTTATAATGTCCTGATAATACTTGCACTCAGTGGCTGAAACATCGGGAAAAATTGACTGTGAAGGGAGGACTGATCCTTGTTAGTCAGCTTTACTTCTCTTCTGGAGGCCAAGAAAAAGGAACAAACACAAAAAATGAAGTCAGCACAGGCAAAGATGAGCATGTACCAAGGTAAGTAGGATAGTAGGGAAGGCCATCTGGGAGCCTGGGAACCAAATGCCCCCTCCTTCTGCCAATGGCTGTGGACACACAGATACTTGAGCAGCTCACCAATGTTCTAGATTCTTGGCTCTCACATCTCACCTTATGTTTTCATCTTCATGACTTGGTTAACATCCTATTACAATCCATTAGGAAATATAGTTCCAGTTTGAGCAGCCTAAGGGGAACAGGTTGAAACAGGTCATGGTACTAACAGACCTACTTTCCATGAAGTCTTCAGGGACTGAAAGAAAATTCTGCAGAAAGCATCAAGCATTCAGATCCAATCTTTCTTTCTGTATCTTTCTGCTTCAAGCCTCTTTGTTTTGATAATGATCTATATCTCTAAGGGACCAATCTTTTTCTTTTTATTGCAGTCAGTATATGAATTAGCCTAAGATGATACAATGTGCCAGCAGTAGGGATGGATTTAGATTTACAATGGCCAGTGAATACTTTCCAAGAAGTTTTATACTGTTTTCTAGTCAACATTACACTTACATGCTTATATACAAACATTTATACATATTTATTTTGAATTATTTCTACAAATGAGATGTAGAATGGATAAAACAAGGCATACTTCAAATACAGCAAGCAGAAATAGAGAAAATAAGGGAGGTGAGCATAAATAAAATCACACTGAATTAAAATCAGAATTATTTAGCAACTATTCATTTCTTCAAAATTTACTGAGAATTTACCATTTACCAAAGGACAAATAAAGAGTAAGGCCCTATGTTTGTGTTATAATCATGAGATAGATATTATGCCAGCAATCTACTAATAATGACAAAATCGAAGCTAGGAAATTGACTCACATAGGAAGGCTGATTTAGATATAGTAGGCAAAGATGCTATCTATACCTGATGGGGAGCCACAAGGGGAAGTGCTGAAAATGAATCAGAGACCCATCTGGAAAATGGGATTCCAGGAAGAGTCAACAGGTTAGAGGCCTGAAGAGCAGCAAGGACGTCAGAGAGATGGACCACAGCATTTGGTGGGAGCATGAACAATGGAACCAGAGAAGGAACCAAGGGTCGTTACATGTTGACCCTGTACATGTGACCACAGTAAGTCTCTGGGTTTTATTATATGCATTGCATAATCAAAAGATAAAGTACTATTATTTGGGTTGCTCTTCTACAACTCACCACTTTTCTGGTTGAGAATTATCTGTATATATAAATTACAGACTCAGGAGAATAGTTATGGGGCTAAGACAGTAGAGCATGGAAACAGATGGCAGGATGAGGGCAGTAGCCAGAAAGAAGGGCCAAATTTGACATCGGCTTGAAGATAAACACAACAAAATTTACTAATGTATTGGATGTGTCTGAAAGACAGGAATCAGGATAAGTCAACACAATTATGTGACATGGTGTTTTACTGAAATGCAAAACATGGTGGAGAGAAGATGTTTCCAGGGCAAGGCTGACTGGAGTATTCTGTGTCATATGGTAATTTTGAGATGTCCATTAGAGGATGAGAACAGCTGGATCCAAAAAGAGGCAGATGCCAGAGATACACATTAATGGGCACAGATGTAGTATGTAAGCCATAAAAACAAGTTGGATGCATCAATGGTGAGTGTAGAACAAGGTAAGGGGACAAGGAAAACTGGGCCCTGGGACCACCAACAAGTCAAGATGGCAGCTAAGAGGAGAAGAATCGAGCAAAGAACATTCAGGAGAGACCAGAGAAGAGGATAACCACAGGCATGGTGTCCAGAAATGCCCGCCAAGAATGTGTTTTAAGTGCAGTGGATGCAGAGACATGCAGAGAAGTCAAAGACAAATGCAGGGAATTTGAGCAGAGTGGCAGGTCTAAAAGCTTGGCTAGAGTGTGGTCCAGAAGGAATAAAAGGCAAGCATGCAGAGAAAACCAATGCCTTAACAACAGTCTCTGGCCAAATTAGCCAAGAATCACTTGGAATTGTCTCCTGTTGTTACTTAGTTCTCTGCTGCTTAATTTTCAGCATGGCCTCCAGTCATCTCAAACTGAACTTCTGAGTTCACTGTTCAGGGTTGCAGTAAAAGCTCCACATAGTGCAGCTTACGTAAGAAATAAAACAAATGGGTAGCAACTCCAATTTAGGATTCTCCTACCAGCCAATGCCATTGTTGACACAGTATTACACTATCTGATAGCACTCTGATAAGTACTATCTGCTAATATTTATGTAGCTTCCCCCCACTGATTATGTCAAAGAAGAGAAGATAAAGAGCTGCAAAATATCCAAATGAGAGCATTTTGAAGCATATGTTGGCTTTAATGGATGCTTAGTTAAATAGAAATAGACTTTGTGGGCATGGGGCTTCTTAGGTCATTCTGAAAGAGAAGGAGAGATGTGACAAACTTCACGCGATTGCTACACTGTTTTGCCTTTTCTTCTTTTTTTCTTTTTTTTCTGGAGAGAACAGAGCACAAAACAAAGTGAAGCCTTATACAGACTCAGGTGAGAAGCACACTCACCAAGAGGAACGCCATGGCTGTCTCCCTCCTCATGCTAGATTCTTTCTTCACTGTGCCTGTTAATGACTTTAAAAGAAGTACTGTGAATAAGGACTACTAGGCACTCTAGTCATGTGCCTTTATGATCTACATGTATGCAAATGTCATAATAAAACCACTATGTGTAAATAATACACACTAACAAAACTTAAAAATAATTAAAAGGCATATTAAATGAAAAAGTCTTAACATGAGGAGCAAATAGGTTCATCAGAATGTATATATTAAACTCATTAAACTGTTTCTAGTTCCTTCCTCTCTGAAGAATTCTTTCATGTGTAAATGTGAATACTATCTTGTCTATATTTATAGAGTGGTTATGATCTGGTCTTCTAAGGACTTCAACTACATCAGGAAACAGAGGGAAAGACCCATTGCTTATGGAGCTCCAATGCAAACTGCAGTACATAGACAATAAAAAAATTACACATGAAATCTGGTAGAAATAGTGATGGGTGTAGAGAATGTAGAGCAAAGGGAAGGGGACACTGGTAGTTCCAGGTTCTAAGGTCAAGGTAGCACTTTACAAAGGCAAACTCAAAAAATAAAAAAATTATAAAAAGGCTTCAAGGAAAGTGTAGCCTGAGCCAAGATAGAGCTGTAGATACAGCAGGGAGAGTTGAAGAACAGAAGAAATTGAAGGAGAGAAAGAATGGCAGGAAGTGGGATCCAGGGGTCTTGTGCTAAAGGAGGAGACAGTGCCAGTAAAAGGTCAGTCAACACAGTGTGAAGCTGCAGAGCAATGCAAATGCCTTTCAGTTAAAAAGAGCCTCATGATGCTACATGGAGGGTAGTCTGGCTGTGTGGGAAATAGGGATGGGGAGACAGCTAATCCCCCTGTGGTCTTGTAAGCAAAGATGAAGGTGTCACAGACCTGGTGCTAGTGGTGGAGCTGGCAAGAAATGGCTAGAGCTTCTAAATGCACATTAAACTTAGGTCATGTTGGGCATCTATCTTCCCACAGTGTCTAGACTCTACCCACTTCAAAGCCAGAATTTGATGTTCTCCTTTCAACATTTCTAATATATGATACTTAATATTTTAATGAGTAAATGAGGGTTCACTAGACAAAGAATCTGTATCTCTGGCACACACCCTGTATTTCAAGACATATTTATAAATGGACAATAGCACCACCCAGAGCATCGACTCTGAATAATAGGAGCAAAAGAAACGAAGGAAAAGAAAAGAATAAGAACTGCATTAATGTGTAACTGATGGCAGAATCTTATAAAAGGAAATATGTCCTTTATATCCGTCAGTTTTATTTAATTTCTGACAAGTTTTTAGAAGTAATCTGCATTTTCTCTGCTTTCTCCTTGAGATGAAATAGTAGCTAAGGGAGAGAGAAATTTCTAGAGCATGCAGACAGGTTCACAGTAGGTTTTGTCATGGAAATATTCATCATTATAAAAGCCAGTGGAATGACATTCCATAATGCTAACCCTTACTGTAGTTAGCACTGCAGGGAAGAAATCTATCTCTGTCTTCAAATTCCATTATAATAATAAAAAAGAAAACAAGAAATGTATATAAAATAAATAACTCCTCTGACACATACACACTTGGCATCACAACAGGCAAGTGAGCAAATCATCTGCTATTAACTCATAACCTTACAAAACCTCATTATATAGAAAAGTAAATTCCTTCATAAAAAGTGCCCACAGTTATGTCCATTCATGAATACATAGCTAAAGAACTCTTCCTTTAAAATAAGTTGTTCTGCATGTAGATCTGCCACATCCAATTTGGGTATAGAATCTGAGGCAAGCTGGTGCCTGCAGGGTACATATCATTGGTGATCTACAGAGGAAAACGTCAGGAGGGGGGACAGATTTCAATCTCTCTCCTAAGAATAGAATGTCTTTGGAACAATTATTAACAGCAATGAGTCTGTATGGTGTCAGTAGCTGATTCCAAAGCCTGGATTTGGAACTTACATGATTCCTGAATGGCTGTAATTTGGAGGGGGAAATTCTTCTTAGTGATGTGTCTCTTTCTGCTTTACATTTCCACTTTTTAGAGAAGACCAAGCTCCACACGACAAATCTAATTGTAAAATATAAGCCTGAAGTTGAAGTCAGTGTTCTAAGGCAGTGGCTTTGCCAGCTAGTCTTTCCACAAATATCTGTTCAGTATTTAGTTTTATCTGCCAAAATGATAATCACTCCCCTGAAAAGTTAAAATGTTGTAAGAGAGAGAATCTTGCAGACAAAGAGTTTGGATGGACTTCCTGAGCTTTGCCCAGTCTAGAGGAGCCTGAGGGGATCCAGAGAAGCCCAGCTGGAGGAGGTCAGGAAGGCAAGCAAGGCTGGCTGAGAATGGAAGGGCAAGGGGATCCTCAGCTCAGATGCTGCCCTGTCAGTGCAGAAGGCACGGAAGGCCAGCATGGAGGCAGAAGGGCCACTCCACATGGTATGGAGACTCAAGCAGGACCTTGGAAGTTGGAACACAGAAAATACTGGAGGGGATAGAAAGATGGAACAAGCAGGTTTAAGGTTCATTTAAGAAACAGTCAAAGATATGTTTGCAACTGATCAGGTGAAATGACGGAGAAAAGGACTGAGGACCTTCAAAGTTGAATGAATGGAGACTGAACACTAGGGAAAGAAAAACAGATATGGCAAGCAGTAAGGTAGGTTTAGATTTGTTTAATTATTTTTAAATTTTATTTTATATATGTTAATCAGTGTTCTATTGCTGTGAAGAGACACCATGAAGAGTTTTATGAAGGAAGGCATTTAATTGGGGCTTGCTTACAGTTTCAGAGGTTTAGTCCATTATCACCATGGCAGGGAGCATGGCAGCAGGCAGGCAGGCACCAGAGCAGTAGCTGAGAGTTACATCATGATCTGCAGACAGAGAGAGACTCTGGGCCTTCTGGGGGCTTTTGAAGCCTTACAGCCCACCTTCAGTGACACAATTCCTCCAACAAAGCCACACCTCCTAATCCTTTTCAAATAGTGCCACTCCCTTATGACTAAGAATTCAAATATATGAGCCTGTGGGGCCATTCTTATTCAATCCTATAGGTGTTTTGCTTGCATGTATGTCTGTGCTGCACTTGTATGTGTGGTGTCTGTGGAGGCCAGAAGAGGGAGTTGGATCCCCTGGAACTTCAGTTACAGATGGTTGTGAGCTGTCAAATAGATGATAGGTATCAAACCTGGTCCTCTAACTGCTGATATATCTCTCCAGCCCTGGAGCAGTTATTTGTTTAAAAGTTTAAAAATTATGCATGGTGCATTTCTGAGATTCTATCTGAATTGACTGATAGATGCCGACTGTGATCTGGAGACATTCTACCTGTTCTGTTTATCCAGAGACATGCATATTACAGAGATCACTACAGAATGCACAGACCAATTCCCTACATTCTCTCTGGTAGCTGAATGAAGAGTATTGACAAGATGGGGTCCAGAAGCCAGGATGGATTTTAGATACTCATGCCTAGTGAGTATGTGCTGATTTCAGAGCTTCCATTGCACAATCAGAAGCATGTTTTCTTTTTAGTTTTTTATTTTTAACCCAGAATCTCGTGTATCCCAGATTGTCCTCCAACTTCTAGTGTAGCTGAGGATAACCATGAACAACTGTGCTGCTTCCCCTCCCAGTCGTGAGGATTACAAGCACCCCACACCTCATAACATGACTGCTTTTTGAACTCTCTGTTCTATATCTTATTTAAAAATCCTTACTGAATTCTAGTGAACATTAAGACATATAGTAGAAGAGAGCAAAACTAAAAGAATATCCAATTTGACTTTATTTACAAAGCACTAGAGGACATTCTCATTTGGCCTAATATCAAATCCACTCACTAATTTAAATTTAGAGAAATGCCAGTAGCCTATGAAATTTGATCATAAAAATATTTCTTACTATAAAAGGAAGATGTATGTGTTCTTTCTGATAAGCTATGGCTATTGGGTTAGAAGCCCCAACACTGTGAATATCCACATGCCCAGCAGGATGAATGGGACAGTTTGAGCATCTGATTCATTCAGCACAGCTCTCAGGAAAATTCCCCAAATAGTTAATGACCACATCTCTGCTATAATGGGTACTATCCAAAGGCTGTGAGTACTAAAGACATATTGGATACCTTTGTTTCTCTGTCATGTATTTCTGGATTCACAAATAATAAATCAGCTTTTCTTGGAATACAAGAAGATTATCTACCAAAAGACTTCCATTCCAAATGCAACCAAACAGTATTTAGCCACTATAAACCCAAAATGTTCTGCAAGGCTTAGTGGCTCTTGCCTTTAGTCAGAGAACTGGGAAGGCAAAAATAAGCAGATCTCTGTAAAGTCAAGGCCAGTCTAGTCTATATAGCAAGTTCCAACCAACTAAGGATACATAATGAGGCTCGGTCTCAAAAAACAAACAAACAAAATTTGTATGTATCAACAATAAAAAGAGACTTAGTCTAAGACTCTGATCCATTTTATGAATGTGAAATCAATTTGGTGAGTTAAACTAACAGCTTTATAAAATGAAGTAGGATAGCTATCAAATGGCACTATGTTTAATAAGAGAATGGGTCTTTTGTGAATTCTTTGTTGTCTATGTCTGTTCATATTCAATCCTCACATGGAATACTTATGGGGAACTGCATTAAAAAAACATGTGAGCCCTTAGTGTACCTTGTTGTTGACATTGCTGAGAAATGTCAGGAAATTGGAATATTTGTATAAAAATTCTCTCAAAATCAAGCACTTGCTTCTTCCAAACCTTGAAATAACATCTAATGTGGTTCCTGACAATAAGGATCTGAGATCTCTCCCACACTATGTTTTGTTACAGAGAGCACGTGGTCCGTGGTCCCCACCATTCCACCATCACTATTTGGCAGTCTCGCTTACAAGGCTCAGTAGGAGTTACAGGCGGAAGTCTTATTTACTTGCAGTTGGTTGTGTAAAGTAGAATACATTCTGAAGCTGTGATGTAAAATGCACCTTTCAACTCCTTAGTCCCTAAGAACCCTTAAATGTCAAGAGAATCAGCTAGGTGCACACCTCTAATCCCAGCACTCAGGAGGCAGAGGCAGGTGTATGTCTGTGAGTTCAAGGCCAGCCTGGTCTACAGAGTGAATTCCAGAACAGCCATGACTGTTTAATACAGAGAGACCTTGTTGCAAAAACCAAAAAGAGAATAAAAGTTAAGAGAGTCGCCATAATCCTCAGGGAAAGCATGAGTTCAAGTGTTACTGTTCTATGTAGACATGTGCTTCAATATCTTTCTGTGTGCAAACTGGAAGCCTGAAAACACCATTTACATTTTTAGATTTTCATTTTATTTTAGATTTTGTGTTTCTGGGCAGGTATGTCCATGTGAATGTGAGTCCCTACGGAAATTAGAGGCCACAGATCCCCCTGGGGTTGGAGTTTCAGGCCATCGTGAGCCTCCTGACATGGGTTTGAGGAACCGAATTCAAGTTAGCTTCAGGAACAGCAAGTACATTTAACTGTTCAGGCATGTCTCTAGCACCATTTTAACTTTTTCATTTTCTGTAATTTTATAAAAATCCTAAAATCACAAAAGTCATATATGATGCTTCATTTATGCCACCAAGAAATGGTGAAACACTTGGCCTGTGAATCCGTAAACCACATTTTACAAATAAATTTTAAATCATTAATTATCAAGTACCAGCAATGAGTTTTACTTGACTCAAAACCCTCCCCCTTTGAGAGAACTATAGTGTGAAGTTTATATTTTATTTCATTTCTATCACTCCATTCCTTAGGTTCTTTATGATGTTTTAAAAATCCATAATATAATTCTATGAGAGTTAACATAATAGACTGTAGCAGCTGTTATGGTCTATTGTGTAAATAAGTAATTACAGAATTTACAGACTATCATGTAAATATGTAATTATGGACTTTTTAAAATGTGCATTATTTACTCGATAGTCTATCGTTTACATATGTAATTATGGACTTTAAAACATGTATTATTTACTCAGTCTGTAACAGTTCCTTGGGACAGAGTCGTTCTGGCCTATCGGGTAAACATGTAATTACAGAAATTTTTTAAATATGTATTATTTATCTGATAGTGTTGCTACAGATTATCACATCCATACGCAATCACAGATTTTTAAAAAATGGGTATCATTATTTTGTATAATGCTTTTGCAGTCAACTCAAGAGACTCCCAATTCATGGATTAGCTATCCAAAGCTAAGGAGAGATTGTACTGTATAGAGTTTGCAAAGAGTCATGGGTTTTGGTGTGTCCTAAGTACATTTTGACTTTCTTCAGAAAGTTAAAGAACCGGCCCTGAAAGGAACAAATCATTTTTTAAGCAAAAGGGAATTTTGAATTCCCCATCTTCAGGATCTATATTAGAATTTTCAGAATTAACTGCAATACCATATTTGTAGCAAAGAGCCATAAACCTCTTAACATTTTTGATACCTCTAAGACAGAGTACCTTCTGTGCAACTTACTTCCTTTAATATCCATCCTGAACATCATCTTTCTGTGAAGCAGTGTGCTGGTAAATGAGTTGGGATTGGCTGGAAGGGGACAGTACCCTCCAATCACTGTGGGGTAAACACTCATGACTGATTAAAAGCCAAGTGGGGTTACTTAACTCACAGTGCCACTTAACTGGTAAAATATCAAAGAGAGTATGAGCCCATTACAGCATGACACGGCCTCTTATACTGACTTGTGAGAGCTGAGCACCACCTGACATGCACCTTGAAACGGTCAGAAACCAAGTCTTACTGCAAAAGGGCAAATCCTATACTGAAACCTTTAAGTCTTTCTGTAGTTGGAGTTTTTTTGCCTGGCCCAGTCAGGACAAATCTCTCTTACCTGCCAGTCCCATAGTCGCTCAGACCCAACCAAGAAAGCACACAGAAACTTACATTGTTTACAAACTGTATGGCCATGGCAGGCTGCTTGTTATCTACCTTTTCTATCTTAAATTAACCTATTTCCGTTAGTCTATACTTTGCCACATGGCTTGTGGCTTACCAGTGTCTTTACATGTTGCTTTCCATGGCAGCGGCTCGCAGTGTCTCTCTTCAGTCCTCTACTTCCCAGAATTCTCTACTCTCTTGTCCCGCCTATACTTCCTGCCTAGCCACTGGCCAATCAGAACTTTATTTACACAGAGCGATATCCACAGCATCTTTCAATTAAGAGTTAATCAAAGATACTAGCGTGACCTTTTGTCTGGTTCTGACAGTTCTGGAACTTCCTCTAGTTCTACTGTGTGTAAACATCACACTGTGAGTGGGGTTTGCCACAGTGGTCAGAAAGTAGCCCAGAAATGTAGTGGTATTTGTTCCACCCAGGACCTTAAGCTCTGTTGTATGTGACCACTTATAAGGAGAGTGATGGCTCAGCAGTTAAGAGCACTGACTGATGTTCCACAAGACCCTGGTTCAATTCCCAGCACCTATATGAATGCACCTAGCTGATCTGCCATTTGACCCCTCTCTCCTCTCCTTATAAGAGGTCACCTACAATGGTGAGAAGCACTACCTCCTTTGGGCCTTCTAGACCAAGACCATGGGTGCAGCAAACACCACTACATCGAACACCCAAGGCACTATCAGAAGCAGTCTGCAGAATGTTGTAGAGAAAGGCTCACATGGATGGCTGGGTTGGGAACTTGAACTACTTATCAAATAGTGTTATGTCTTTGTGATAATAAATAAATGGATTAAAAGCTAGGATTCCAGAAGCCAACCACAGGCCCGCCCACAATTATGCATAAGCAAATTCAGTCACCATTTTTATCGTGTATATTTTGTCATTTTAACTAATAATAAGTTGTAAAATCAGACTGGCAAGTCTAGAAACTACATAGTCCTCTATGACAAATACAAAAAAATAAAGGTGAACTTCAGAGGATATGACCAAAACTAAGGATAAATAAAAGTTTTGTATTTTGAAGTTAAAAAACAAAGAAAAGAACAACCTTAAGCATTGTTCTGAAAAGACACTTTTATTTGTTCAGCAAAGATTTTAGTCATGTGATTGAATAACCCATAAAGATTGTGTTTATTTCAAAAGCTCCTAATTTAAAATTTATAGAATAACACACAAAACACAAATGATCAGTGTGCACATGTATGATTAACTATCCCCTATGACATGCTAAACAGATAGATCACCACAGTAAAAGGGTATCAGGTGAGCTGGGTTGTTACTCAAGGGTAAATCATTACCCTAGGATACGGGAGGCCATGTGAGACTATAGGTGCAATCTCCCATACCAAGACCAAACAAAACAATAGAATAAACAATTAGGTAATTCCTGTCCAAAGGCAGAAGATACTATATTCATTTGTAGATGAATTTCTAAATAGTCTTATTAAATAAAAAATACGGAGCCAAATATAGAGGTGAAAGCCTTAGATAAGGGAAATAGGGAAAGCCACCAGCCAACCTTACCTCACCAACTCTGCAGCTTCCAAAATTCAAGTTACTTCCTGTTTACCCACGCCTTTATTGCCTTGCTTTTCTGCCCCCTCATTGGCTCTTAGCCCAGCTACCTCACTTCCTCTTCCTACACAGCTCTGTCACTGTTTGTCTATCTATACAGACCTCCAGGTGTCTATGGCTGGTACTGGGATTAAAGGCATGTGTCATCACATTTGGCTCTGTTCCCTAGTAGGGCCTTGAATATGAAACCTTAGACTCACAAATATAGGATAGATAGGATAGAATATGTCCTTTAATCTTGCCAAATACAAAGACTAGATATTATAACTGTAATTCTTGCTTGATAACTGTTCTATTATATGTAATTTTACTATGTTACAGTTAAAACCTTCCTTTTTGTTTAGACAGAAAAGGGGAAATGCTATGGTATAATGCTTTTGAACATTGGTTTAATAAAACACTGATTGGCCAGTAGCCAGGCAGGAAGTATAGACAGGGATAGCAGACAAAAGGAATGCTGGGAAGAAGAAGAGCAGAGTCAAGAGTCACCAGCCAGATACAGAGGAAGCAAGATGTCAAGGCAGAACTTAGAAAAGGTACCAAGCCACATGGCTAAACATAGATAAGAATTACGGGTTAATTTAAGTGCAAGAACTAGTCAGTAATAAACCTGAGCTAATGGCCAAGCAGTTATAATTAATATAGGCCTCTGAATGATTATTTTATAAGTGGGCTGTGGGACTGCAGGGGCTTGGCAGACCTCAGAAATCTTCCAACCACATATATTTATCTAAAGATGCTACCGCGGTTTCTGCTTCATTCCATTACTGAACATCCTTGAAAGAAGGTAGGCCATGTATAATTATAGACTTTAGATTTTAATTATGTTAAGTGTTTATTAAGACTTGACACAAGAGGTTGCATACCTTCAGGGAGAGATTGTGTTCCCCAATGTTTAAACCCCCACATAGAGCAACACAAAATATACATTACATTAGGGTATCACATGGCTGACTCCAGACTAGTCCATGCCAGAAAGAGGGCAGGTGCTGCCTGCCAGAAGCTGCAATTTAATATCCTGCTATAAAAGCAATAGGAGCCTCCTGTTCATCTGAAACCTAGAACCTATAATAAAAACAGTGAACAATTCAAAACTGGCACATTACCACCACTGCTGTTTTATGTGCTGGGATTCTGTTTTGTTTTGTATTTTTTTTCCTACCATGCCAGAATCACAAACTGCATGTCTAAAACAACTCAGCTCTTCTTGGGTATAGGTGGAACTGTGGGTAGCAGAGAATTTACTGTATAGGGCATTCAGTTTTCTTTGTTTTGAGGAAACAGTTGTAATACATGTCCCAATTGTTATTTTGGGAACTCACCTCTTCTGAGTTTATTAAATGGCTTAAGTTCATGATTTTAGATAAAGTAAGACATTAACAGTTAACAGCCTGACGGGCAGAAAAGAGAAAGGAAAGCCAGAACATATAAACACTCATTTCATCCAGGTGCATCTCACTTTAAACAATAAATTCACCCCTGGAGTGAAGTGAAAATGAAATACCTATAAATTTAACGTATTTTAAATTAACCAAGGATAGGGCTACTTGAAGGAAGTTCATTCTTCGGTAATATGGATCAACCAATTTGCAATTTATTAGTTTATGAAATGTGAGTTTCAGATGTCAAAGTTTAAAGCAATGTATATATGTTTCCAGGTATGTATATTCTTGCAAGTAAATGTATTAATAAGTATTCTAATTTTTTTTGAGCTGAGGATCGAACCCAGGACCTTGTGCTTGCTAGGCAAGAGCTCTACCACTGAGCTAGTTTATGAAATGTGAATTTCAGATGTCAAAATTTAAAGCAACGTATATATGTTTCCAGGTATGTATATTCTTGCAAGTAAATGTATTAATAAGTATTCTAATAATCAAGTAGTTAACATCAAAATACATTTAAGACCTTTGGTTTATCTTGCTCCTTGTGGGTTTTTTTTTAATTTTCTGAGCTTAAGGGAACATATGAAACATTCACTCGAATATGGATGTATTAGAAAATGAAAAAAGTTTCTCTGACTGTAGCCAGTTATCTGCATAGAAAACCTCCATGTCCACTTGACTGCAACAATTAATATGGAGCTATTTTCAAGGCAGGATTATGGGTCCTGGAGCCTCTAGGGACGGGAATGTTTTGCCCATGCATTAAATCCGCATTCCCTGTGAACCTAACGAAAAGATTGTGATGTGCTCTGTCAATGGTTCCTCGAGCATAGAGTTGTCTCTCTTTTCCCCTGGCACCTGTGCTGAGGTGTATGCTGCATTTTACAGATGAAAATATAAGGAAGTGTGTGCTTTTTACTTTGCTTAGGACTTCTGAAGATAGGGAGAGTTAATATTATGTATGGAGATGCATCCAGCCTGAGAGTACTGGCTGGATGCACAGTCAGAGTATTTGTAAAACTGTTCTGGTTTGGGGAAAATCTCTAATGCTATAAAGTACCAAGAAGAAAGACTTAGCTTTTTCTACAGCATTTTAAATTTGGCAGTAGCTATTTTTAAAACAGGCATTTTGGTTTGCTCTTTTTTTAAAAAAGTTACTTATTATTCTGACTAGTTTGAATCCACATGGATGACATGCTCCAGACAGAATAAGGACCTACTCTGCACAGAATGCTTGGGGGTTGCAACAGGACTGAGGGTGTGCCCACCCGCTTTTGATAAAAGGCAGACTATTGGAGGATGGCAAATAAATGCTTAATAATGGTAAGTAACAAAAGCTTCTGAGTGGGATGGAGGCTGGCAAGAACCAGTAGGACACCCATGCTTAGGAACATTCCCTCCTGCACACAATCCACTTCAGGTGCTCTCAGCAGCTCCCCCACCCCAGAGGCATCAAGAAATAGGATGTCCTTAGCAAGGCAGTGAGCATGCTGGAGTAGCCCTTCCCACATGGTTGCTCAGGCCACAGATGGGACCCAGGTCCAAGCAAACCCCTTGGAGAGGCTGATTCTAGCAAGCATGAGCAACTCAGTGACTTTAATTTCTGAATCTCACATTTCTTGGTCCAGTACGCCAGAGATAGCTTGCACTTGTATTTGGTTTTAGCACCATAGAATTGTTTGGATGGAAGGAGATCTTAGAATTCAGTCAAACTTCTTCACTTTCAAATTCAGAAGGTTATAGCCCAGAAAATTAACATGATTTTGGAGACAGCTGACTAAAAGTCTAGTCACAGGCAAGTCCTCATTCCAATGAAAGGAGACAGCATCCATGCAGCTGTGTGAGATGCAGCATGGTACCTTGCATGTTCTATAAGCTCCCTAAAGAGTCTCATTCATCAGCTCCATCCAGAACAAGACAAGTAAGGTTTAGAGCAGCTGACTACCCATTCACGAAATGTCAATTTACCCAATAATGAATGTGAAATACATTGTATTTGCTAAATTTACCAAGAATTTATTTTTAAAATCTCTATAACCTTTATAGAATCCAGTGTCCAGAATAATTACAAGTTTTGAAGATTCATTAATTAATTTTTGAGACTGGGTCTAATATGTCCAAGATGACCTCAAACCTACTGAGGAGTCCATGATAAACTTAACTTCTAATCCATCTGCCTCTGTTTCTCAGGCACTGGGATTACAGGCATGTGTCACCATGTTCATTTGTGTGGCTCTGGGGACTGAACCCAGGGCTTTGTGCACACTAGGCAAGCACTCTTCAACTGAACTATAGCCCTAGCTCTCGGAGGTCACCTGACTGATTTTCCCTTTGTCTTTACAGCAAAAACTCTTAGGACTTCAGTTCACTTTAATTGTAATTAATGCATCACAAGTTGACATTCCTAAGAGCAAAACCTGTTATAAAATCCTTCCAGGTACTCCAACTTCTCTACAACCACTAATAATTGTATTACCATTTGACTACATGAACTAGTGACAAGTCAAACAAAACCAGAGAGAGAAGCCACAAATTTTCTTCATCTTTAATTTCCTGTGGATTCCATTGCATGGGAAAGTTCAAGGCCCTTAACAACACATTGAGACTTCAGTTTAAGTTTCTCCTGTTGCCATCAGCTTTTGTTTTACTTTGCAGCATACTGTCAGTCCACATTATTTAGCTGTCATCTTGTATGTGTCTCATTTCATATGGTTCCAACATGCTAAGAATGTGCTTTGGAAAACCCATTTGTTTCATCCAGTTAGCAAATCTAGGAATCAAGAATGCACAAAAGGCAACAACAGGCAAGAGTTGCAGGAACTCACCTCCTTTTTATGACTTAAGAATTCTTCGATTTGTAAGATAAGCCCAATGCTGCAGATCATAATACATAACTTAAAATTCCACAAAACCAGATAACTCTGAAAAATATAGAGCACAGTGAACTGAGACAGAGCCCAACCAGCAGTTAAAGGGTCACAGGAAAAGTGAAGAAGAGGAAGGGCAAACATTTGGAAGTGTCCCCAAAGCGCCTACTATTTATTCAAGATTTGCAGGGGAAGCATGGAAGATATGATAAACAGTGATTTGGCAAGTTGGCCAGTCCTGAATCAGTCAGTAAAGGAATTAGACTTCATGAACTGACTTTGAGAAGCAATTTGTGAAGAGACAGGAGTACAAGGAACCGGACTTCATGGCTGCTTCTTGCGCAGTCATCTGCTTGGACTAGTAACTGGTGAAACATGGACACTGTCTACTAATGGCAAGACGAACAGCTTATATTTCATAGTTTTCCCCCAGTAAGACACCTCAGCATTATAAATAAAACATGGTGGGACTGGGTCCAGTGGGATGGCTCAGTGGCTAAAAGCATTTGCTTACCAAGTCTAATGACCTGAGTTGATCCCAAGGATCCACATGGTAGAAAGAGAAACCCACCTCCACAAGCTATCCTCTGATCTCCACAAGTTCATTATGGTACACACACCATCACTACTACTACCACCACCCACCACATGAATAAATAAGTAAGTAAATAATCCCAATATAGTTTTTCTTTAATATAGAACAGTAGGATGATTTTTCAAAGCCCTCAAAACTATACTCCAAAATTTTTAGGCCATTGAAGGAGTTCCCTTCCAGTGGGTTAAGATATTCTAAATGAAATCTCACAGCAGAGTTCAATACAAATCCTGAACTGTAATGTCCCAGTGGAAGAATGAAATACAGTGGTTTTGACTGCTGGGCAAGAAGGCACTTTTCCTTGATACCAAGAACCCTAATTTGAGCAAGATTCAAACATCTGTATTCATATCATGTGGATTTGTCTGGCCAGTTAATTTGAAGATGTCACTTGATTCTTTGTGCCAAATATCTAAAGCACTAAGGCAGATTCCAGGAGCCCTTCGTCCTGAAACACAAACACTCACACAACGCTCTCATTAACTACAGCCTTCACATCTGCACCAAACTGAAAACAGAACCTGAAGCTCTGTGCCACCTAGTGTATGTCACATAGCACAGATTAGAGGGGCGTGTTTGACAATGGCATTTATTCAGGCTCTAGAGGAAAAGAGATGCACACATCCCTACCTGCACATTCATGCAAGGCTGTTTAAGAGCAATATGAAAATTTTAAAGACTTAAATACTAGATAAAGGAAATTCTTTAGTTGTTGTTTGACTTTACATCAATTTTACACAATCATTAAAATGCCAAAACCACTTCTAGGTTATCTGGAACCACATATTGAATTGGGAATATGTTTCTAGGGTAGGAGTAAAAGGTAATTACTTGAAAATAACTTTATGTTTAAATTGCCTGCCCACAGAAATCTAATGTGAGTCACACACATAATCACTGGTTTTCCAGTAGCTACATTCAAAAAGTAAAGGGTAAATCTAATTTTAATATGTATTACATTTAACTCCCAATGTAGTCAAAGTATTATTTCACTGTGTAATTAATGTAAAGATTGAAGTTTTGGTGTGTCTTAGAAACCTGGTGTCATGTTCACTGAGTACAACTCAGTTGACTAGCAACATTTCAATAGCTCAGGAGCCACATTTGGCTAGTAGTTATCTTGGGCCGACCACCTCCTTTCACAGAGAATGTTCTTTTGAAAGCTACAAAACTGTTTGGCTCTCTCTGGACTGGACTATGGTTCTGTTTGTTTCTTGTTGGTTCTCAGCATTCGACTGTCACTGGATGTGTGAAGAGATGGACCAAATGAACACAATAACAGGACTACCACATTCTAGCCTGTAATGCATATGGGGTCTACCAATAACTAATGCTTCAACGTTGTGTCTGGACTCTTCTCTTATTTGAAAAATTATTTCCTCTACATATGAAGCCTGGGGGATAAGAAGCTCATCATGCCTCTTCTCTGTCTGCTACAAGGCCATCTTTCTACTGGATTGTCAAAGCACCAACACCTAAGTGTAGTTTTCCTTCAGTTTTGATCCAGTCAGGCGTCCATGCTCTACGCCTTTGCTAAGCTGCTCTTTCTTGACCACATCCCTCTGACTTGACCATTCTGTGACTCCTCTTACCATCTGCAGTCCCCTTTGCTTTCTTGGATTTAACATCCCAATGCCATGCCAAGTCTGGATGCAGTGTTCTTCCTCCATCTCTCTCAACAAACACCATGTACTCTTCTTCCACAAAGCTCTTTCTCATTGTGACCTTTACCCTCACAGTATTGTCACATCTCTTTACTGTCCATTTTCCTTAACCAGATAGTGAGATCCTAGAAAATGACTCAGTTACTCTTTCAGTCACAGCATACAGTATCAAATAAGTACTCAATTGAGGTTCCCAAAGTTGCAATGCTGAACGTACACAGAAAGTATATATAAGCAAGTCCATACACTTGAAGAGTACTAAAATGATATGTCTAACACATCAAATCATAGCCAAAATACATTCAAAAAATGCAACAGTTACATATCTTGTCTCAAGCTACTATGCTAAATTCTGGACACTCAGATAATGCTCTCAAACATGGCAGTTAAAGCATGGGTGAAGATTAGCATTTCTCAAAAGAATGTGACTGCAAGTCACCTGTGGAAGTTGTTTAAACAGACTCTGACTCAAGAGGTCAGGAATATAGCCTGACATTCGGCATTTTTAATAAGCTCTCAAGTGGCACTACTGGCTCAGGGACCACACTTTAAATAGGAAGGACTATGGTTGAGCAGTCAGGAGACCTGAAATTCAGTTGTAACTCATGTTGTATGGATGGGAGCCATTTCTCTTAATACTGTCGGATCTGCTTGCTCAGCTCTTAAATTGCCTGCAGAGGAGAGCAAATGGTTTCTGTATGATCTATAAGCTCTACAATCTACCATGTCCATGTCCATGTCAGCCTACAGAGGGTAGCAGGGAGCATAGCAGTGCCTGCTCACTGGATTCAGATGGCATTACTTTTACAACAGAAGCCCAATTATTGTGAAATGTCTGCAGGTGATGTCCAGGCATCCTTCTAAACTTCCAGGGCTGAGAACTGTGCAATGCTAGCAGCATAGATGATGATTAACTCAGCTGACTGGTATCAGTGAAGTTGTGAGTAAGCAAATGATGCTGCCACCACGTAAATATATTCTTATTCTGATAGCAGTGCGAAAATCCTGTTGGCACAAACAGATAGATCAAAACTACTGTGACGTACTACTTCCAACACACACACACACACACACACGCACGCACACACGCACGCACGCACGCACGCACGCACGCACGCACACATGCATATATCATGTCCCAGGCCCTGGAGTGCACACCTATGCACAGGAGAACAGGCATACCATAACAGCTTATTGGCTATTGCTTCTCAAGCTTCTCCAGGTTACCTTTACCATTTTGACTCCTGGGATCAAAATGAAAACAGAGATGTGTTTCAGATGGAGAAGATTAAATCCAGCCTTCATGGAGCCATTGCATATTTCTCAATTCCAAATGGAGTTCTAGCCTAGGTTATTTGAAAATTACTTTTGGAAATTTAAGATATTTAAATGAAAAAGTCCAAATACTTTTAAATTGTTCTTCATTGGTTTTGAAAAGGCAAAGGTCTTCTGTTCTTACTACCTCTCTCTGAATAAGCTAAGAACAGGGAAACATCCCAACTTCCAGACTACGGTGCTGAGGTGCTTTGGTTGTAAACATGTTGGTTTTCTCCCTTTCTCCCCTTGATTGAAGGGGTGAAAAGGAGAGTTCATTGCTTTCATTATTCTGAAACTCAAGGGCCTTGGAGTAGAGAGTGACACTAAAATATAAGTTCATTTTCCCTTACAGTTTTCATTTTGTTCATATTTTTCCAAAACAGATTATTTGTGTTTTACAAATACAGCCACACAGAACTGGAAAACACACTATAAGAAAAATATTTAAGGATTTGGGTCGGGGCAAACATTCTGTTCCCTTCAAAGATGTTGAAGCCAATCTGAGAAGATTTAGCTAACGTTCTATGAAATGATAGCTAACATTATGAACAAAAGGTAATATGCGCTAAAATGGTTTTGAAGAGTTCAGAGATGCCTCACTTCCAGCTGGGATGGGCAAATGGAAACCTAAATAAAGACAGGAAAGGTTTCACCCACACCTTCAAGGATGGCAGAGATTAGATCATTAGCCCAGGAAAGGGGAATCTATGATCAAGAGCATGAACACAGAAAAGTATGAGATGAGTTCAAAAATAGTCACAAGGTGAGTAATGAGGAGTGAGATGGGCAAGCCTGACATGGTCCCAGTGAAGAGTTCCTAGCATCCAGACTCAGATCCACCAGGCAAAGGACGAGCAGCAAAGCAGAGGCAGCAGTTAGACGCAGTCTGCAGGGGTGGGGTAGAGTTGCTGCACAGGGACTGCAGAGGCCAGGAGGTGATGCAAAAAGCAGGTCGGTTGGTCAGAATAGTCATCCCTGGGGCTCATCGGAGCACTTCCTTTTAAGTTTCCCTACAGTTAATGGGAAATCAATGAAGACATTTGTTTGCTTGTCTGTTTTGAATGGCACTTAAAGCTGTGTTCTAGAGAACACATTTTGAAGCCAAATACAGCACAAATGAGAGTGGGAGAGAGATCTATAGACTGGTACAAGAGAGGCACCTAGCACTAGAGAAAGGAAAGTCCCAAAGAAACGCTGGACCAGTAAGTGGAAGCAGAACATGGTGAAGAACTGAATCTAGATGTTGAAGTCAATCCACCTGTCCCCCAAACCCTGACATGAACTTGCCCTCACCCTTGTATGTGAAATCTACTTACTGTGATCACCTGTGATCATTGCCTGTCAGGGGGAACATGGTTGGCCTGTATGCAGGGCCATTGAAAACCGCCAAAGACGTGAAGCAGTGTGAATCAGCAAGGATATGAGGACAAATGCCACACTCCTCACCCTTCTGTTAGACTCTCAGTCCCACAGCTCCCTCAGAATCCCACAAGATGAAGCTTCATTGTCCCAATTGCTAATACAGCTTTTCATGGCTCTGCTCCATATTGTATTTCCTTACTTGCCAGTAATTTAATTATTACTCACAAAGAAACTTGCTGCCCTGGATTTTTGTTTCATTCTATGCTTCTGTAGATAACCAAACTGGAATCATTAGGAGATAAAAAAAATTAAGATTGGATAGAATAATGATCCTCAACAGGTGTCCACATCCTCACAACCCATCAACAGAAAACCTAATATACCATACTTATAATAAGCTAATGGAATTTTGTAAATGTAACTGAAGTTAATGACTATAAAACTGAGATAATCCTCACCTAGCCAAGCGTGCTCAATCAAATAGTATGAACATTTATGGGCACTGAGCCCTTCCCAGATATATAAGAATACAGGACATGGAGAAGCGGTCCAGAAAGATGCAACATCACTGCATTGCTGGCTCTGAAGATGGAGGAAGGGGTAGCATTCATCAAGGAGTGTGAATGATCTTTAGAAAGCTAACTTCCTAGAGCCCTCAGATCCAAATGTAGCCCCAATGATAACTTGGCTTAAATAAAGTGAAAAGGTGCTAAAGTACTAATCCACAAAACTGTAACAAATATGCTTTATCTTATGCCACAACATTTACAGTTGTTTTCTATAAAATAATAAAAATGTATATATTACTCAAATTATGTGCAACTATATTTCTCAGATAATAATAAAAACCTAAATAAAAATCAATTTTTTGAACTCAGATCTCTTGATTCAAAGTCCAGAGTGTTAACCATTATACCATGGGACCTGAGAGAAGTATAAATAAAAAGAAAAATAATAGTATTTTCAGATATTCATCTAAATGATCAAGACATGAGTTCCATGTACTCTTGACCATGTGACATTCTTAAGTTCAAGGTGCTTCTTTTATATATGTTATATTCTTCAACAAACTATGAGATGGTAAAGAAGCTTAATGTTTGCTGCTTCTCTTTTGTTAGCCAGGGAGTTACTATAATTTAATCAATTGTGTTAAATTTTACATAACACCCTCAAGAAGTCATTAAAGAAATGTGTTGGTGTAAAGAAGGCTGAAGCAATCGATAATAGAACATCACTGTCCAAACTCCGACCACTTCCTTGTGCTCAGTTTTAACACATCTGTATGTAGAGGCTTTCATGTGGAAAGGGTGGCTCCAGGACAAACAGGCTGTAGAAATACGTTCTTCAGTTTCAAAACTTCACCAAGTCTTGACAACACAGAAAGGGTTTCATATGATAATTTTGACATGTTAATTCTATATAAGCTAAAGTAACTTTTGATGCCTTATTAGAAATATGAAATCCTGGATTCATGGTTTCATTTGGGCCTAAAGTTGTTTTCCAATTGTATGCAATCAGAGTGTTGTATTATAGATACTTGTACAGTGTAAGTCTACAGCTTCCTTGGGTTGCTACATGATCATCTGATGCAGAAAACTTTGCTGTCCACCTAATCTTTGCACCCATGCTGGTCTTGCCTTTCTCCATGAATCATGCACAACCGAGACATATTCCCCTGAGGGAGCTAGATTTTCCACAGGGTTGAGTCTGTTTCCTCTATGTAAGCTACAGGCATTCAGGAGTGAGAAGAAAGCCCTTATCCCCATACTTCTATGTCAACTCCTGAATACCATTGTCCTGATTCACCTTCTTCCTGGTTCTGAGCTTATGTCCTGGTGGTAACTGACTGGAGCTACATCTCTGAGGAGCTGCTAGGAGCCGGTGGTGATGCCAGCTGCTGCTCCCCCTGACCCTGTCTTGACTTCTGGCCACAACGTTCACACTGTTGCTTCTATTGAGCTAGGCAGGACTGAAGACTGTGAAGATCATTGCTTTTGTAGGTCCATACTATTTTTTACAGCCTTCCTTCAAGCATGTAGCTTACCACAAAGCCAACAATTAGTTAAAAAACATCTTATTTTTAATTAAGCTAAATTCATATTTTTAAATCCATCTGCAGATTGCCATCTGATAAGGCCCAATGTCTTGCTTTTGTTTCTCTTTTCTCACAAAATACATGTACTTAATGAGCTCTTGCCAACAAAGTTTCAATAATTTCTTTACATTTACACACCACAAGTTTGAAGCCTTCTTACAGAGTACTGATTCAATTCAGTCACTGGCAGAACAGAACACAAAGCATCGCTCTTTACTCTGGTGAGCGGTGAGCAGATGTTCCAGACAAGAGTCTGTTTAGAGTATACCCTCTACCTTTGAAAAGATGATACCAGATCGCAGAGAAAAACAAATCCCTCAAATATCAAGATAATTTGTAGAATGGCTGTATTGCTGTACACACAAATTTTGGCAGGGCTTAAGAAAATGAAATAAAGGTGAAAGCAAGTAGTAAGGATTGAATTTCAAGCCAGCATGAGCTCCAACACTTCATAACCAAAAATAATCTGTTTACCTAGAGCTTGGTGAGCTGGGCAGACCTCAGCTGTGGGGTCATGTATCCCTGAATGCCTAAAGACAATGACGCAAGAGGATTACCTATTGGTGCAGGCTTTTAATACTTAAAAATGTGGCTGCTTTTGAAGGCAGGTGCTCACACAGATTTTATTTGCTATGGAGTTTTTAACGTACCTAATGCTATTTTTATTCTGTTTTAACTAAGACTGTGTTTTCTCTGAAACTTGGCCCTGTGACTGGGATTTGTTTTTCCAGCTATAGTACCTTTGGATAGCATCATCCTGAAGCATTCTGATTTAGAATGACCTACTCTAGGGTTGTGACATTCCTATTCCTCCTTGCTCTCCTACAGTCTTGCCTGCAGCTCAGCCCTTCAGCCAGGTCGATGATCATCTCTGACAAATAAGCAGCCTTCCACGGTCTGGGGCATCATTCCTTGGCTTTTTAGTCATTCTTTTAAGCTTGGTTTTAAATATATAAAAATATCCTAATTCTCTTCAAGTTAAAGAAGCTTGAAAAATGTACCCTACCCGCTCAGTTGTGTGATGGGTTAAGAGGTACATGCATGGTTTCAGAAGAAACTCAGTTTTCTAGGCCCCCAAAGGAGGGTTGTGAACTGACTGTGAGTCTCAAGGTAAGTAGTGAGCCAATGTCTGGTAGGAGTTCCTTATGGATGCAACATCATTCTTGGGTTTAAGTGTATTTTTGTTTGCTGTTTTGGTTTTCTTCAATACCTTACCAGCCAACCAATTCAGTTCAATGAAGTTTCATCTGAATCAATGTACACACCTCTTAATTAATTGTGTGACTGTTTGGAGAAATTTTAAGTTTCTCTAGCCATTTTTCCAGCATTGTTAACATATTGATTGCCAACTGGCAAGATTAAAGAATGATTACTGATGATTCCCAAATCACCAGCATGACAACAATCTTGGAATGTTCTACAAACTTTAAGAAAGCCAAGAAAACATGACATAGTCTGAGGATTTAATAATGCAGTCTACAGACTAATTTCTAAGATATGCTGACCACAAAAATGTTCCTCAATAGGACCCAAGATTCACATGTCCTGGTAAGCAAAGCCTCGGTAGGCTTTGACTATTCCTATCTAGCAAGTTACACAAGCCTTCAGTGGAGGTCTGAATGTCATGATTTAGTGTGGCTATCACTGAAATGTACACAGAAGGGCACGAGGGTAGAGGTGCTAGTGACTAGCAGGAATCTCTTAACATGTGTATATCATTGGTATATTACCTTCTTATGATGCTGCTTCTTATTGTGTATCCTTGTGCATGTTGTAAATTCCTCAGCCAGACACTTTTGCAACTTCAACTCATAAATGTATTGAATTTTTTTATAGAAGGGTCTAACTAACCTTTCAGTTTAAAAAAAAAAAAAAGTAAAACCATAATGAATATTGATTAACCTTGGAAGCCAAAAAGTAAACATAAAACAATTCCTAAGTCTAAGATCCAGTTTAACAATGTGCTAATAGCCCATAATGAAGACAGCAGCCATAAGTTAATCAACCCATTAAGTTGAGATCAGAAGTGTCAACTCAAGTAGTCTACTAATTTACTGACCCTTAATGGGTCAGCAAGATCTATAACCCCAAGGCTGATCCTTTTGCCTCTGCTAACGTCACTTTAGAAGCCAATGCACTTCCTCCCAGGATAATGATCTCTGACCCAGTATGGGCAAGATGTCAACATAAAATCCATTTATGAGAATGAGTTCAGGGTTACTGAGTAATGGAATCTCACTGGCATGTGAAGTATCTGGTAGAAGCTCCTTATGAAGCACCAGATTGTTTTCCTTACGTCCACATAACTGTGAAAAATAAACAGGTACAATCTTCACCAAACTACTGTCTCCAGCAAGCCCTAAGGTGGGTTAACTATGGTGTGTTGCCTGGTCCGTTCCTGTCCCTTTTGGAGTAAGTAAATCTTAGTTTTGGAAATGACCATGAGCCAAAACAGAACTGAGGAGCAGGGTGGTAAGGCAAAAGGCTGTGTCTGTCAACAGATCACTGAGAAGCAAATAACCTTGCTTTACCAAAGAGGGAGCAAGTTGCCTAGAACTTTTGAGTTATGTTGCTTTGCTCAGCGTTTATCTGGGTTTAAGTGAGTATCAACTGCCAATTTTTGCCACTTTCAAGAGAAAGGGAGGCTATGTCTCTTTCAAGAGAAAAAAAGGGGGAGGGTCTATGTCTTATTCCTGACTGATGGGCCATCAAGAGGTATAATGAAAATTATAATTAAAGACATTCTAGTCTGGGAATGTAGCTCAGTGATAGAGGACTTGTCTAGCATGCACAAGGACTTGGGTTCAATCCCCAGCAAAAACAAATGATTAAGTCCATTGGATCATATTTGTAAAAAGCCATATTCAACTGCTCTGATAATACAAGACTATTTTAATGTCATCAGCATTTTCTTTTTAGATGATAAAACAATTCACTGCACCATTGCACCATAATCTGCAGTGCCTGTTGTAACCTGTCAGCACAGTGATGTCAGAGACTCAAAAGATGTATGTTAGAAAACAGTTGCCCAGCAGACATTCTCTGCTGTGACAAAGACAGGTACGATATTAACTAAGGTCCTGAAAAGGCCGAAGACGAGAAAGGCAAGCAACTGGGCGCACTAAACATTAAGGGGGAGGGGGCTTCCTGTGGACAGGAAAACTGAGATCCCCTTGAAGGACTGAAGGATTGCCTTTTATCTCTAAACAGGAGCTTGGTCAGTTACATGCTCACGATGCTTGGTGGATTCCTTAAAGAAAACCCTCTTCTCTGAGAACACAGAGAGCCCCTCTGTTGTGGACAACACTGCCCTGTGTTTTCCCCTACGTGTCGCCTTTGTTTTCCTATCTTCTAAAAGGGCTGTACCAATCTCATCACAAAGACCCTATCCTGGGCAGGAGCCGGAGTTCTGTCCTGTGGGGAAAAGTGAGCCCAGGAGCCACAAAGGCGAGGGCGCAGTCACGCCTCGGTTGGCCAGCGGGAAGTGACTACTGGCACCCACTCCCGCCCGCGGCGGTCTGGGGGACGCAGGGAAGCAAGGAGAAGCGAAGGGCCAGAACAGAGGCGGGAGGCGGGGACGCGGGAGCAGGGAGGCCGCAGTGGGGTCCGCGGGCCGGGTGCAGGCACTCCGCCCGCTCGGCGGCGCTCGGCCGGTCGGGGGTGGCAGCTCGGGGCCGGGCCGGGGTCGCGGGGAGGGCGCGCGGCGGCGGGCAGGCACCTGCCGAGGCGGAGGGCCCGGGGGCCACCCGCGGTCACAGGGCCTCGCGGCGGCGGCGCCAGCTGCGCGGGGCGGAGGCGGGGGCGGCGCGGGGGCGCGGGCGGCGGGAGCGAGCGCGGAGGCCGCGTGGCGCCGCGTCACTTACCGGCCAGGGCGCGGGGCGGTCGCCGAGTCCTCGGGGCGCGCAGCCCGGTGTGCCTGCTCCGCCATGATTGCTTTGTTTCGCTAATTGAACCCGCGCTCGTCCCGCGCTCGCGCTCCCCGCTGCCCGGTCCCCGCGCTCGCGCCTCTGCGTCTGTCTTCCCCATCGGTCGGTCGGTCCGGCTCGCCCGCGTTTCAGCCGCGGCTTGCTCGATGCTGGGTGTAGGGAGTGCGGTGGTGGGTTTTGTAAATACAGGTGAGGCGTATTTACAAAACCCCAAATCTCAGGCTGAGGTGCACTTGCTAAAGGAGGAGGAGGGGGTGCGTCTGGCCCTCCCCCACGCAGGAGGGTAACCTCCGTGGAAAGTGCCAGAAGGTGCCCCTCTGGTCATCCCTCCCTTCCCGCCAAATTCTCAACCACTCAAGTTCTCCGGCCTATATGGACTCAGCAGAAACAATAGGTTCCAGGGCTGCTGAACAGCCACCACCACACCAAGGGGCCCATGATCACTGGGGGTGGCCTACTGAAGCCACTTCAACTCCTTCAGGAAAACAATCCAAACTAGCACTGAGACTGTGGAAAGTTCCGCAGGAGATTCAGGGCTCTGCTCACCGTTAGTGAAAAGTACTAGTGCCCTCCAAAAAAGTACATTATTACCCAAGCGTAGACTGAGCTTAAAATTTTAAGGAAATATGTTAGTCCTGGAAGAAAGGCTTAAGATCTCGTTATGTATCTCTGGTTAAAAGTGCACCAGTTTTGACTATGGTTAATAAAGGCATGATTTGGTTTAGGCAGATTGATAATGAGATTCAGGGACTCTGAAACAAAAATGTTTCTGGGGTAGTAGCCTCATTTATCCAAAAAGCTAGTCTCCCAATCTCTATTTCTACAATGTTGAGACCAAAATGTTTCAGTATTTGAATTCCTAATTAAGGACAGTTGAAAGTTACCTGCATCTTGCAGTAATACCCTGCCTCATGTGTTTGCTGCTTTAGTCTCATTACAAGAAGATATGGTCCCACCGATGTTTCTTTTCGTGTGTAGAGGACTCTCAGAGTAATGTCACCCTCATAAGTTTGGACCAGACGTTTACAGGTGACATGATGGATTGTTATGTGGGTCAAAGGGTCACCTGATCCATCAAGACAAACGGATAATGAGCGTTCATACTGTTGGCCAATCACATGTGTTGTCCTAACCCTATGATCAATTCACAGGCAGTTAAGCATTTGGACTGTAACGTAGATGAAATCCTATTGTCAAGAAGGAACGCAAGCACACGTGCCTTTAATACATTCTTTCAGAGAGGTTCATCAGAAATTGGAATCGCTTTTTCCCCCCACTTGACATCTTTGCTATATCTCACCAAAGTTTGGCATTCCTCAACTTCTCCCTTAAATCTGACCTTAGGGAAACAGCCGAATGCTCATTTACCCTCCCCCAGGAAGGTTCTTCTCCTGGTGTCAGATATGAAATGCCTGAACTTGAAAACTCTTGAATATAGGGATAATATATTAAGTACATGGATGGATTTGTATTTAACAAAAGTTAATCTTAAGGCACCGTAATATTTCTTAAGGAGATGGAAATACTGTATTGATTTATCTAATGACTTTGATCATGTGTGGAGAATTGATGGTCCATTTTGGTAGGAACTTTACCTAATACAGGATTTTTTATTTTTATGTTTTTGCATTGGCGCCATGTTTCCTGTCTAGTCTAAGGTTGATTTTCTGTGTCACTGACTCTGAACCAAAGTTTGTTTTGGAAGCTTTTAAAGGAAGACTAATCAGAGCTACTCCTAGCCTATTCTGAACTCTTGTCTCCTTCACCAGAGTCACACTGTGTATCTACATATGCGCCATTCCATCCTTAGTGATGAATAGCAGTCTCTACCTAATTCCTAATAAAATTACTACACCACACACATTCACTGGACCAACACTGAAAACCTTCTGAAGCATTGCATAGCCACATTCTCCTTTTAGTGACTTAGACTGTCACATAGATGGCTCCCAGTTTATGACACACACCTCCCATGTTTATACTCATGTATAAGGTCTGCTTGTGTGAATTGTTCAAGCCTATAGGAAATATGGGGTAAACAGAAGTGATAAACACCTCCATATGGGGCTTTGTCCTTTTGGAACCCAGCTGCTGTATATTAAGCAAGTCTGAACTATCCTGCCAGAGAGAGGGTCGTGAGGAGGAGAACCAATGCAATAAGGACCCCCGCCACAAGCTGGATGCAGAGGCAGGAGTATCCCCAGGCACCATGACGTGGTACAGAATAGCTTGTCCAGTGACCCCACACTGTGACAACAAATCACTGCTCTTTCAAAGCACCAAATTTTAGACTAGTCTGTTGTGCAGTAATTACTGATACAGCCTTTTCCCATTTCAACACTTAGGATGGGGCCACAATGTGAGGGTAAAGGGAAAGAGACTGGAAAACTAACAGAGCTTCCTAGAACAAGAATCCCATCTGTACTGTCTTAGAGCACAATGAAAACTACTCCACTGAGCTGACAACTACGCTAGGAATTAGACACAAGCCATCACCTTAGAATTAAGAGCTGTGCGCTGGACTGGTGTGCTCACCTACAGGTGGGACATCTCTATCACATCCCAACCCCACAAGGCACTGAGACCATCAAAAAGAAAGGGTGGAAAAATTGTAACAGCCAGAGGTGGGAGAGGACTGGTACAAAACAGTGTGTTCTGAACATGGCAGGACCACTGCACTGGTGGACTCCCAGTGTAGAGAAAAGAGGTGTGCACCTGTCCCACCTTGACCTGAGGAACTGACAGTTAGTGACTGCAGGGGAAGGAAGAGTCATTTTCTTTAAACATGTGGCCCTGTGAAGAGCAAGGGGGCCACTTTGCTGTGATATTGATGAGTGCAGACTGCACAGGTTAAAGGGAGGGACATGGAAGGCTTCTGTGACAACACCTACCCCTACTGCAACCGCCCCCCCCCCACAGTAACAGCCTAGACAGGCAACCACCTAAGAGAACTCTTAAAAAACCATGATGTAGATGCTGAAGTGTAGATCCCCACAGCTGATGGCTTCTAGCAGGGGTGCGGGAGGGGAAGACTCCATTCTGTCTAAGGGGTAGGTGAATGAGACGTTGACTATGCCAGTAAGTATATAGATAACACAAATTGGACTTGGCTTTTTTCTTTATTTTTAAATTCTTATTTTTATTTTTACTTCCTTTGGGGGGGTTCACAAGGGTAGGGGTCAGACATGGAAGGACTGGGTAGTGAATGATGTGAATTTCCCAGAGAATCAATTAAAATGTTAGATTGGTGGCCATGCCTCAGGTGATGGCCCACACTCACAAGTATGTGGGCAACACATGGGTGTGCCTCATGTCAAGTATTCAGTGCTGAGCACATTTGCCACTCCTAGTCAAAGTTCTGTGCAGGATGTTCCTTTTCATTGTGTCCCCCATCTCATTTAGATGGACAAATTCAGTTCTGATATGTTTTAGTCCAAGATAGTTAAAAGTGGACACCACATACCAACTACAGACAAAACAGAGGCATTAAACTGAAGTATAGGATACATGTTTTCGAGGTTAACATTAGATTATGAATCTGAAATAAATAGATCTCTTATTGGGTGATCCGCACTGGGGTGAGAGCAAGGGACCTGAGTTTGCATCATGTGTTTGAAATTAACTTAGTTCTAAGACCCTTAGTTCATGTCCTGGAGGAGCTGTCCAAGGGTATACTGTGCCAGAGGTGGGGTTGGGGATACGTTTTGTGACAAGGATATTTTTCAGGATCCTAGCAGTCAACCTTCTAACCCTGCCTATAACTATGTAGTACATTTATATCTTTCTTTGATTTAAGTTTGACCTCTTGCAAAGATAATTCTATTAAGCTATTTTACTGGAAAATGTAGGCATGTAGTCAATATTTCCTTCCAAAATATACCCAGTGGTGGTAAACTAAATCCCTCTTCTGTTATGCCTCCTGCTTGTATATTAGGTTCTCAGGAAATACATTTCAGTTTCAGGAAAAAAAAAAAAAAAGGTTCTGGCTGAAAAAGATGATTTTTCAAATCTCAACAGAATAAAGCTTGGAAAAACCATGCTTTTCTGGAATGCCTGTGGATGTCAGTAGGCAGCAGAGTTAGGAGTGATCAGACTCTCCTAACTCAGTTTCATTTGCCTTTGTTTACTGGAAAACTAGACTCATAGCATCCATGGCAAACCAAGAGTGAAGCCTTGCAGGTCCTGACAGCACTGCGCTTCCACTTGGCACAGGCCAGGTACTTCCTGGAATAGGCACAGGATCTTCTACAAGCACAGCTGCTGCTGGACTTGAGGTCCCAGAACCCAGGCACAGCTAACTGAGCAGCCAAATTAGTGTGTTCCCAGCCACGACCACTCACTCATTTTCTGTATCTTGAAATATTAAAATAAGCTCAAAGTGTCTTTAAAATTTAAAATTTAATTATACCCTTTGGAATCCATGCTTTGGAAAGCATTTGTCCCCTTAAATAAACCAATAGTTGGAACACATTCACAAACATACAATATATATGTATATTAAAGTGTGCTTAGAAAACTCAGTTTACTATAGTATTTGGTTTAGCAGGAAAATGGAGAAATCCACAGTTTACACTTCCATGTGCTTTTGAGAAGATTTTCAAAACATAGCTAGTAAGCATTTGTCTGTTCACTGATGCACGCACTTGTTTATGAAGCAAATCTTATCTCTGAGTAGTGACCTATGGGGCTAGAGAGATGAAAATGACTTTCCCCCGTTAGATCCTTATATTGTGTGCCTGCTAAAGAAGCCCCACGCTGCTCTATGCGGAATAATAAATACCATCCTTAGGATATAGTGATTACAACAATGGTTGTTCTCTTGCCAAAAGAAAAAAAGGTAACAAAGGTATTTTAAATAGTATTTTATCGTGATAGATTTCCAACAATTTAGCTAAGTTTGCGTAATAACTACTGATAATTAACATTGCCATTTAATGCAATCAGTAGTTGAATAGAACATAAATCCAAGAAGTAAGCACTAGGGAAGATATGTAACTGATAATGTTGCAAGATTTGTAATTCTGGAGGATAGAAAAAGAAGAACCCAAAGGAAATTAAATGTTGCTTCTTCCCCAATAAGTGATTAGGTGTTGCTATACAACAAAGAACACATTTTATAACATGTATATTTTTGGTAATTTCTGAAAACCTACAATGAAGATTATATATATTTTCTACATAAACATTTCTTGCTTCTATCTCTAGCTACTGTTTCTTTTTCCCAAAACACTGAAACAAACTGTTACTTTATCTTGTTTTCATAGATTATTTGAAAGTATAAATTGTATTTTAAATATTTATATGTTATAAATGTCTTATCAACTTGCTTGATTTAATAAAAGCAATTAGCATTGCAGTTGCATTTGAAAAATAAATAAGCACAATACAACTTCACTTAATATAGTCTAGCCTTCCTTCACTAAGCACTGTCAAGTCAAACTCCTGTGTAACCAGCAGTTGCTTGTAGCACCACTCTGTGACACTGGTTGAAAATAGCTACCCTGAAACGTGAAGTGCAACACAAAGAAATTATTCAGTAGTTTTGTTCATTTCCTAGGGTTCTGTCCAGATTGAACCAACTGGTGCAAAAGCATGAACCTGAGGCAGAGCAGTGTGAGCCAGCCCAGGCGTTGGACTGTTTTTGCCCTTTCTCTCTCCCTCTGCTGTTTTTCTCTTTGGGTTTCTTGAGAACACAAATAAAAGCAACTAGCATCTTAAAGTGAGAAGTTATAGAAGACTGTCTCCAAAGAAGATAATATTGAGACTTTTACTTGTGACCATTTCTCAATTATTTCCTTCTAAAATTAAAATAAACTTCTAACACATGAAGAGACATTAATACTTTGAAAGGTCTATATGGATGATATTTTTTCTTGTCATATTTGGCACCCATGAATCCTGGTGGAAGACATGTATCTGCAGATAGGAACTGCCTCAGTAGGCATGGGCGTGACTGAGTCTCATGCTTTGGATTCAGTCCGATTTTGAAGCCTGAGATCCATTCAGAGGGTCCACACATCCTTTTTAGGCATCCACCACCGAAAACAAAGAATCCACCCTAGGAGCCCTTGCATACATGTGGAGGGTGAGGGTGGGAACCTGGATCTGGAGTCCTTGCTATCTTTCCTGATCCTGTGGACCATTTGCATAATTTATCACACCCATTTTAAAGTGCTTGATTTAGCTAAACCATGTTTGGAGGAAAGCCAACAATAAAATCTCAGAGATCACTTGGGCAACATACGTCATCCTGTGAAGCCGGTTTAACATGCTTTGCTTCGATAGTGATTTCTTACCACAGTGCCAGCCCTGAAGTTTACTTACATTGTAACAATCATATATATATAAAACTAAATATATAGGCATACATTTTAAAGACTCCAAAGTTTTCAAATGGATTCCTGATCTTTTGAAAATCTTTGATACTGAACTTATTAAATATTTATTTAAATACATTTAAAAATACTAACATAATACATATTACTCAATTTATATATAGTTGTTTACATATACACATACATGTAAATATATGTTTGAATAGTAAATAAATGGATAGCTTATATAATATAAATAATGAATAAATATAAATATATAAATAGATTTAAATTGTATATTATACTTAATACATGATCTATTATTCATGTGTATGCTACTATCCTAATAAATTATGCATTATTCAAAAGATGAAGTAAAATTTTGAAGATAAAATAAGGAGTAAATAAACAATTTTATTAAAACTTTAATTTTATTCTATTCATCAATGACTAGACTAATACCTTTTTCTCTCAGATATTTTCAGAGTACATACACTCTATCTTTATATTCTATACTTATCAGTCAAGGGTAAGCCAGAAAACAAGGCTGTCAAGACTGTTGTCTTACAAGGAGAACTTAGTACTAGGACGTTATGTATATAGGAAACAGAATTGAGAACCCCAATAGCAAGTAAGGATGCTGCTCAGAGGTTTACAGCTGCAGGCACCTAGCACAGCTGGGCTAGAGGAGGAACAGAGAAGATGGGACCTGGAGGGAGCAGAGTGGGAGACAGCCTCTCCAAGGGTCTGCTACAGAAGAGAATGTGGAGAGATGCAGAGCTGCCCATCAGCAGACCTAGCCCTAGCCTTGTGCATCAGCGGCACAGGCTGCAGGGCCCCCTCTGCTGTAATTCAGAGCAAAACACCCACTCAGAGAACAGAGATGAAGCAGACAGCCCAGAACCTGCTAGTGGAGTCTCCCTCTTGTTAAATACCCCATCCTCAGATTTCTCCATCTTGATGTATCTCCATTCTTCTGGCAGAAACGCTGTTCTTTCTTTCCCTTGCTTATGCAGCCATCAGGAACCTTTTCAATTGCCTTACAAACACTCATGGTATTTCTACTGTATACAGTGTGCTGGGTTTGGGGTCATAGAACCTATCATTTCCTTTTGGAAACAACTCTATTCCCCCAACCTTTCTGAGGATCATTGGGGATTCTATATGATTTCTACTTAAAGACTTTGTTTGTTTCTAGGCACATATTAAGCACACGCTCTATCACTGAGCTACATTCCTAGCTCTTCCCTTAAATTATATGTCCTTAAGGGTTGGGCATTTAGCTTAGTGGTAGCGCACTTGCCTGGCAAGCATAAGGCCCTGGGTTCGATCCTCAGCTCAAAAAAATTTTATGACCTTAAATATATTAATTGAACATGTACACTTGAGCAGGGCTGAGTAAAGTTTGAGGACCTAGCATGCCTAAAGTCTTGTTTCAATCCCTGCCTTTGCTACTAGCTAGCTATATGAGTGCCTCAGCTTCTTCATCTGTTTCCTGTGGTGATAATATGCACCTTATAGGTGGATTCATACACACACACACACACACACACACACACACACACACACACACACACAGACGTAAATGTAAAGAACATAACAGATGCTCAGAAAATGTTTGATTTTATAAATCATTCACCTATTACACTTCTCCTGTATCATAAATCATGAAACCAAGTGATGCAGGCCAAAGACAAAATATTTTTAAGATTCCTGAGTAAAAAAATATTAGCCTGTCAGAGTTCATGCAAGAGCCTGCACTAAAACATTTGAAAGGATCTAGAAGGGTGTTAAGACAGCTTCCCTGCAAAGTGCTTGTTGTGCAAGCGTGTGGACCCAGGATCAATCTCCAGAATTTAAGTGCACACACATATATATTCATACTACAGGCATGTATTCTAATTTAAAGATTAAACTCCGTTTCCCACAGTGATGCTCAGTGGTGAATTGGCCTCAATGAGAATAAATTCCTGTCCCTGTGTTTTGAGGTCATTCTGGCATTTGGTTTGGTGTCAAAAGGCTTAGAGATCTCTCCATAGGTCTACCTATGGGTCTAATTTACCCTTCCTGCTGTTTCTAATTACTTTTTGAAACAAAATTCTTAGTCCCCTCTGTTCCTTGCATCCTTCTTGGAATCCCATTTCAATGTCTAATGAGTCAAATGTTATGACCTGCTCTGGCAGTGTTATCAGCATCTATTTGTGAATTAGTTAACAAGATGAAGACATTTTCAGAACAATTAATCCAGCATCTACAATCCCTCTGGAGTACCAACTACCTCAAGCTTGCCTGTCTTGAAAAATTCTCTGAACACTAGGAGAGTGTTTCCCCACATTTCAATGCTTCCCTGTTATCTTATTTTGCTGATTTGTTTGTACCTAATTACTTACAGGCCTGAAGAGATGGCTCAGCAGTTAAGAGCACATCTAGAGGGCTTGAGTTCCATTCCCAGCACTCACATGGCTGCAACTTCAGTTCTAGGGGATGTGACACCCTCTTCTGGCTCTGCACATGACAGACATGCAAGTATGCAATACACTCACATGCATCAAATAAAATAAATTTAAAACAATGGAAGCTGCCTTGCTTTACAAAAGTGTAAACAACTGAAGATTCTACACACACAGAGTGCAAGCCTTTAGAATTTAATTATACTAGGAATTATCCGATAAACAATTGAGGATTTTCCTCACAAGGAGTGCCAACATTTAGAACTTAATTATACTAGGAGCTATGAGTCGCCGACCACTGGCCTAAAAGAGGATTTTTGTGAAACTTGAGTTACAATGTCTACTTTCTTTCCTGAAAGGGTGCAAACCCCAGGACAGTCTACTAGTGAGGCTCCACTGGTGTGCCCAGCGAGTCCTATGTCTTGCTGTTCATGTCTCTGTGTAGTGCCCTTCCATGCCAAATAATATATTGTCTCCCAAATGGTGGCATGTGATAGATCAGTTAGTAGAAATATCATAGCTTCTGCCTTTCTTTGTTGGAACTCACTCCCTTTGACACCTGATACTGTTGTGATATTGTGTTCCCCAATATATTGTGCACCCTAATAAACTTATCTGGGGTCAGAGGACAGAACAGCCACTAGACAGACATAGAGGCCAGAAAATAGTGGCACACAACATCTTTAATCCTAGCATTCTTGAGTCAGAGATCCATCTGGATCTCTGTGAGTTCAAAGCCACACTGGAAACAGCCAGGCATGGTGACACACGCCTTTAATCCCAGGAAGTGATGGCAGGAAGCAGGAAGGTATATAAGGCAAGAAAACCAGGAACTAAGCCTGGTTAAGCTTTTTGTCTTTGAGCAGCAGTTCAGCTGAGATTCATTCTGGATGAGGACTCAGAGGCTTCCAGTTTGAGGAAACAACTGAGTTGTTGGTGAGACCTTTAGAGATTCGTGCTACATGCTATGGTGTAAATGCACTCAGCCTGTGTAGGCTGCGCAGGCCAAGGAAGCAAGACCGTATCCACTTCATTGCACAGTTACAATGGGGATATCCTCAACTCTAGTCAAACTTTAAAGTGATGTCAGATTCATGTGACATCTTGACTACAAACCTTGAGAAGACCATGAATGTGTAAGATATCTTTTCTGCTCTAAGTCTCTAAATTTTAGGATAATTTGCTATATCATTTCTATTTTTAGCCACAATGATTTGCTCTGCCCCAAGTGTCTACATTTAAAAAACTATTTTCAGTATAAGAATGAATTTTCTCCCTAAATTTATTCTGCTCTACCCAAGACAAGACTACTGGTATGCTTTTGACCACTGCAAAGCACTCAGCATTAGCTAACAGTAATGGTACCCATGCCAGTAACCTGGGCTTCAAGGAAAAAACATGGGCCCACTGTTATGGTGATCAAATGCATGGTGTGTTATGGAAGAGAGAGTACAGTGGGGTGTTTTGTATGCTGTGAACATGTGTTGCTCTGATTGGATGAAAAATAAAGCTGTTTGGCCAATGGTGAGGAAGGATAGGGTTAAGCAAGACATTCCAACTAGAGACAAGGAAGGAAAAAGGCAAAACAGAGAGGACGCTGCCACCATGAGAAGCAAGATGTAAAGGTACCAGTAAGCCATGAGCAAAAAGGGAAAGTATAGATTTACAGAAATGGGTTAATTTAAGATGTAAGATCTAGCTAGTGAGAAGCCTGAGCCAATAGGCCATACAGTTCATAATTAATATAAGCCTCTATGTGTTCATTTGGGTCTGAGCAGCTGTGGGACAACAAGGACACAGGAGCTGGGTGGGCACAGGAAAACTTTCAGCTACAAATGGTTCCCAACAGCTGGAGTTTCCCCCTGAAACCTGAATATATTCAATAAACAATTCTAAATGGAGACAAAAACAGGTTCCTGTTTCATGTCTCATGTGGGTGGCAAGACACCGCAACATGCAGGCTTGAGCTACTCTATTGTGCGTTTGTGGCATGTGGGCTTGACCTACGCCATGTTACACTGGAGCATCTCCAAGCTGCACATTATGCTGCATGGTGGATTTAGCCTTTGCTAGTACAGACAATTTTTTTTAAAAGAGGTTTCTAGACTACACGCTGCTAGATGGAAGCATAGACCCATTGCTTCCCAGAGTCGGTAGTAAACTTGGTTCCCAGAGTTGGCTGTAAATGTAGTTCTGCCAGCAGTCAAAGCTGCCATTTTAATCCTAGTAATGCTGCAGTTTAAAGCAATAGATTCACAATAAGACAGATTCAGATGGGAAAAACCCTAAACAATTTACAGTGTGTGTAAAAATATACGTAGCCTTGAAGAGAGAAAAAAGTGAATATAGACAGTTATATAAAGAAATAGTTTTAAAAATAAAATCTTTAAGGGCACAGTAAAGGTAATATAAAAAGTAAGCCACATAAAGGTGGATGTTACACAGAGAATCTAGATTGTATTGTCTTTGGTATTTTTAACTGCAGAGAGACATTTGATTGTAAAAGCTGCTGAGTTATCTTGACTTCAAAATTTGGATCTAAGGATATGTTACTTTGAAAAGGAGGCTCTGCTTTTGTTTCCACAGGAAGCAAGAGGATATGAATTTGTTCCAGATTAAGATACATCAGGTTTGACAAGCCAAGACCCCCTGAAAGTTCTCTGATGACACCATGGCCCAGATCATCCAACATCCAGAACAGTTTCGAGGCAACTGGCTCAGACAAACTATTTCTGTCAGGATTTAACTTTAATAAAATTTTAAAAAATTCTTAATTTTCTCAGCATCCCATAAGAATACAGCACCCTTTATCAGCAGGAAGTAGCCTAAAAAAACTACACCTGCATTCCCCAAAAATGGATTTGTCTTTGATTAGGTTGTTGGTTACAAACTGTTATTGGTCATAGTCAATATCTTTCTAAAAGAAAAAACGGGGCTATGATATGGGAATATAGAATATAGATATGATAGGATAAAAGGATGGATTGTTGAACCTACTTTTAAAGAGCAATTTGTTTAAAATGTTTTACATTGGTATAGATTTTAGGTTATTGATGTAAATTTAAAGTTAATTTTGTTATACTGTATATATATTTCTACTCTTGTTTATGGTATTATGTTTATGTAAATCATTTAAATTATAATGGATAATTAAGAAATACAGATTAATAATTGTCTTCTATGATAATCAAACTTATAGTCATGTTAAGTTTTCTAGGTATACATAGATATAATTCAACTAGGTAGGTTATCCTCAAACATTTCAAAGACCTACAGAATATGGATTTTAAAATGTTTTAAAAACTTAGACTTTTTTGTTCAATGAGACACATCTGCTCCTGGCTGCACCAATTGCTTCAAGGAGGAGGATGGTCACCAAAGACACTTCATATGGAGTTCATCTTCTTCATGGAAAAAGTTAGCCATTTGGGCAAGAAACTGTTCTTCCCGGACTGCTTGACAAAATGTTGTATTGACTGGACATACAGGACCCATAGGAAGGTGACCACTGAACTTTGCAAGACAAAATAGTCCTTCAGGTCCCTACTTTGCAGTGGAATCTGTCAGATATTCTACAGGACAAATAGAGAAGCATCTGAGAGACTTTAGGTCTATAGGCTGAAGATGGAGGCCCCAACACTACAGAGGAACTTTGGATGACTGTCCAGGCAGGCAGCTGTCTCTGTCATTCTAGATTTTTGGAAGTTGCTTACAATATATTTCCTGTTTACTTAGGTAATATTATATCCTTCTGAGTCTTTGATGTAGTTGAAGATTAGGTAGTTATATATCCTTGGTTATGATAAAAGATAAGGTAGATATGAAGCCTTAGACTCACAAATATAGGATGGATAGGATATCTTCTTTAATTTTGTCAAATACAAATAGACTAAATTTTAACTGTTACTCTTGCTTGATAACTGTTTGTTATGTAATTTTACTATGTTAAAATTAAACCCTTCCTTTTTGATTAGACAGAAAAGAGGAAGTGCTGGGGATGTTCTGTATGCTGTGAATATTTTGCTCTGATTAGTTGATAAATTAAAATGCTGATTGGCCAGTAGCCAGGCAGGAAGTATGGACAGGATAAATAGACAAGGAGAATTCTGGGAAGTGGAAGGCTGAGGCAGAGACACCAGCTGGTCACCCAGGGGGCAGCATGTAACAGGCACACAGGTAAAGCCATGGAACATGTGGTAACACATAGATTAACAGAAATGGGATGAGTTTAAGTGTAAGAGCTAGTCAGTGGTAGGCCTGAGCTAATGGCCAGTTTTAATTAATACAAGCCTCTTTGTGTTTACTTGGTTCTGAGCAGCTATGGGACTGTGGGGTTGCAGGGCCCAGGCAGGACTGGAGAAATTTCAGCTACAAGAGAAAGATAACATTTCCCTTCCTATGGACAGAGGCATACCTGAAGAAGTAAGAGCGGGGAGAAGTGGGCTGATTAGGTAGCTTGATTGCCACTCAGGTGACATGAAGTCTGGGCCTGGGCTGCTGCCAGGACCCATGCCTAGGTTCATGATCCTAATGCAGCCACAGTCTTGGTTGATGTCCTCTGTCCTGGATATCACCAATGGCAGAGAGAATAGGTCTGTATAGAGTTGATCCTGCCCCTCACTGACTGAGACACTAGGGAGAACTGGACCTACCCCTCACCAACTGAAACACTCAAGGCACAGGGCCCTATACCTCACCTGGGCAGCACAGTAGAGCTAATGCTATTCACAGGGGAATATGCAGCTCACCCTGGGCATATAAGAATGGGAAAGCAGGTTACACCCCTCTTGTCTGTCACATGGTAGCATGAGTGAAGGGAAGATGCCCTCCTCCCCTTGCCCCTCAACACCTGCAGCAGGTGGGAGACCTAACCCAAGCCCCCACCAGCTGTAGAACTTGGAGAATGGTCCTTGTGCCTCACCTGGGCAGCACAGTAGAGCTGACCCTGTAGACAGGGATGTGGGTGAGTTAGCCCTGAAGTGTGAAGGGGGCATATCTGCTACTGCCTCTCTTACCTGTAGTGTGGTGGTGGAGTAGCAAAAGAAAGATGCCCTCCCCCTTACCCCTGCTGCCTTCAGCAGGCAAGGGGACTGGCCCTTTTACCAGCTGCAACACTAGGGAAAGCAGGCCCTGCACCTTGTCTGGGCAGCACAGTGGAGCTGATCCTGTTGATGAGGGCAGAGGTGAGCCTGCTAGAGAACATGAGCATGGGAGACCTGGCCCTGTCCTTGTCCTTAATCTGCCATATGGTGGCATGGGCAGGGGAGAGTCCCCCCACCCACCTATCTGCTGTGGAATAATCCTTTTGTACACTGTGGAGACTTGTTGCTGTGGTTGATTGAATAAACAAGTTGACTCACCAATAGCTGAACAGGCTAAACTTAGGAAGGAAAGCCACACTGAGAATGCTGGAAGGAGAAGGCTAGATTCTAGAGTAGCCAGCCAGACACAGAGGGAAGAGGAGATGAATATGCCATGCTAATAAAAGTACCACTACCTGGCAGTGTGTAAATAAGGAATATGGGTTAATTTAAAATGTAAGAGCTGGTTGGCAATAAGCCTGAGCTATTGGCTGAATGTTTATGATTTATATTAAGCCTCTGAGTCAATTATTTCAGAAGCAACTACTGGGTATTTGGGAAAAGACAGGCAGGAGAGAAACATCCAACTAAATATGGTACCCAACGTGGGGGCATGTACATCCACATAAAGCTTGAGAAAGCTTAAAAATGGTTCTAGACACACAAAAATGGAGCCAAGAGCAGCTTAATAGTTCATGCCTCTCATGCAGGCTGTGGTATGTAGGCTTGAGCTGCAGCATGGCAGATTCCCATAGTCTCATATGGGCCATGGTATAGAGAGGCATCTCCAGCTGTGCTCTGTGTGGTGGATTTAGGTTTTTTGCTCATACAGACAAAAAAGACTAGAGATACACAGTGAGGACAGACTCAGACAAAAAGGCCTCTGAGGGGTCACAATATATTTGAAAAATGTGCATAGGCTTGGGAGACAGAAGAGAAAGGGTAATAACTGTCACAGATAAAAAATGATTTAAAAATAATAAATTTCTTAAAAAGGGAATAGAATAATAAAAAATTATGATAAGTCACATAAAGACGGGAAATACACAGAGAGTATGAGAAATCCAGAGAGTCTGGATTCTAAATTTTATTGTGTTGTCTTTGGATTTTTTGACTGTTAATGGGTGAATGGTAACTGCTGAGAGAGATTTGATTGGAAAAGCTACTAAATTAAACCAATCTATATATTTTTAAAAAATCTTGACTCCAAAATTTAAGTCAAAAGGTATGTCACTTTGGGGAAGAGGTTGTGTTTTTGTTCCCACAGGAAATAAGAGGCCATGGATTCATTACAAGTTAAGGAAAATCAGGTTTGATTGAGGAACCCCCCCTGAAATCCTAACTACAGACATGGGAAAATAAATCTAAAGCAACTATAAGACATGTAACATATATTTTACTTGCTCAAACATAAAACAAAAATTATATTTGGCTGGCTTGTGTACAATGCACATTTCATATTTATATTAATACTGATATGTACATTACCTTTAAACATTTACATATTTTCAGAATAAGGGGATCAGACACAAATAAAAGTGGCCCAGATGATCCAACATCCAAAATGGCTTCAAGGCTGCAAACTAAGAAGATCCAGCCTCACAGAATACTCTAGCCAAGACTTAACAATTATCCTGATTTTCTCAGGATCCCTCAAAGATTATCAGTGCCTACCAATCAGCAGGAAGTAGTCTAAATAACTGTGTACATCCACATTCCCCAAAAATGGGTTGTGTGTATTTATTATCATTTAAGGGGTTGTTACAAGTTGTTATTGGTAATGGTCAGGAAAAAAGCTGAAAGGGGAGATTAGATTCAGGGGTCTTGTCCTAAAGAGAAAAGGGAGATATAGAAATGATATGATCTACTTTAATCCAAAAATACAACTATTAATCTTAAATATTTTATATTGGTGTGGATTTTGGTTTATTGATACAAATTTAAAGTTATTTTAGTTATACTGTATGTATATTTCTACTCTTGTTTAAGGTATTATGTTTATGCAGCTCATCTGAAAATGTAGTGTATAATTAGAAAATACAGATTAATAGTCACCTATAACAGTCAAACTTATAGTCATGTTAGATATGTTTTCAAGGTTGTAAACAGATGTATTTAGATAGATGGTCTTCAAGCATTTCAAAGAACTACAGAATATGGCATTTAATATATTTAATAACACAAGGCTTTTCATGATGGTGAGACACATCTGCTCCTGGTAGCACTAATCTACTTCAGAGAAGATGATGGACACTGAAGAAACTCCATATGAAGTTTGTTTTCTTTATGGCAAAAGCTAGCCATGTGGGCAAAGAAACTGCCCTTGCCTTTTCCTGCTTCACAGGAAAGTCTGTCAGATGTGCTAGTTGGTTGGGCCAGTGTTGCAGAGGAACCTAGGGTGACTGTCCAGGCAGCCTGATGTCCTGTCATTAGGTATCATATCACCCTTTGTGCCTATGATATTAACAGTAAGTTCTCTTCACTTTATTTTTTTATCTCTAAAAGTCCACAGGTGCAGCTCAGGCCACTAGTATGTGCTTAGTCAGTACACCAAGCCCTTTCTGGAGGTGAACAGGTTAGCATGACTCTTGCCTTCTTGGATTCTGCAATTTACACTTCACATCACATGACTTCATTAATGGAATACATTTAGGCTATTATAGGGCTTATTAAGGGAGCCCATTCAAGGTATACATATATTCTTAGCATCTGTGATATTAACTGAGCTAGGTGCCAACATTCTAGTACCTTAATCAAATACCTCAAATTAATAATATTTTAATAGTATAGATTGTTTGAAGTATTGTATAATACTCATAAAACTCATTTGTGAACACTAGGATTTATAAACCAGATTGTCCATCACCTCCCCTTATTTCTGCCTTTCCTTTGGCAAGATCCCTCTGTTATGTACCCTCAAAGTTATTTCTCTAGAACATTTATTTCAGTTGCAATTAAATAATGAACCACAGTATTTATTACAGTTGTCTCCCCTCTAGATGGGACCATCTTTAGTTCATCATTATATCCTGTAATTTAGAATACAGAAGGTACTCAACATATACTTCCAGTGTATATGAATTTATTTTCAATTTTGTATGTGAATGAACAATTTGAGTCAGAGAGCTTAAATAGTAAGTCACTCATTGACTTCTGCAAGAATCAAGTTAAGCTAGAACCTATGACGCTTGTCTCATAAGTGTAGACTACAGGAGACCATGGCCTCGGAAGGCTGTGGTGCTATTTACTCATAGCAACAGAAAAGCTAACAGCACATGCAAAGGGAGATGTGGAAAAGAGCACAATAAATAATTGGATACATAGTCCCTATAATTTGAGGTTTTGTTCTGAATGCCAGTCCCTTTAGCTAAAGAAGTTTTTCTATGTTTATAATTTATTTTATTATGTATTTTATTATTTGAAGCAATTTTTAATTTGAATATATTTTGATCATATTCTTCCCCTCCTCCAAGTCCTTTCATATTCTCTCCTCCTCCTTGTCCACTTAACTTTAAGTTGTTTATAAAAAACAAAAACCCCATAGAACAAAACAAAATAAGACATCACACAAAAAGAAAAAAAAACAACATAACTAAATAAATACACACACACACACACACACACACACACACACACACGTGCACACACACACACACTAGTTCTTTTAAATTATGGTAATATGGAATTTTATAGCTGAAAAAGACCTTTGAAGTAAAGAAGTTTTGATAAGGATTTGAATGGAAAATAACCAAGGATGGAAGTGTTACTTTAACATCAGATATTATAGATTGGTCAGGAACATGATTCCTTGAAAATTAACTACATTAAGCTTAAATTTCATTTTGTAAATATTAGAAAATGTGGAAAATGAGACATTTGGCTTAATACTAGGTAACTCCTATTTTTTTTCCCTTCCCAATTACAGAGTCCTAATGAGTGAATTTATCTAAATGGAGAAGGTCTGTATGATGATAAAACTATAGTTTGTTTCTTTTCTCCTTCAAAAGTCAGCTCCTTTTTTTAGGAAATTGTATTTACTCACTTACATTTTATGGTTTTACTCATGTCAATTTCCCTGTAAAGTATAACTCTATTAAAATATATTTGCCTATGGCCATGCCAACTTTAAATTTTACTGAATTTGCATGCACTTCATAGCTCAATGAAAAATCTAAAATGTCTGACATAAAGTCTATACATAACAATACTTTTGATTGACAGGAAGGTTTATTATGCATTGATGTGACATCACATTTATGTATAACAATGACTTTTTGACTGACAACTAAGCAATGACAGAATTCCAGGTACCTTCCATACACCATTTTTTTTTTATAAGGCAAACTAAAATATCCAGATAATTGGCTGAATTTTTCAGTTTTCATGCCAATTGCTTGGCATGGGGTATGGAAAAATGTGATGAGGTAGTGTCTCATTCTTTACTTATTTTTGGTGCCCAAAGATAATATTTTGTCTCAGTAAAATAGTATATATTTCACCTCCTTTTCCTTTTGGTAACTTTATGTGCTAAAACTGTGCAACTTCAATATTCAATATTGATTTTAAAAATAGGCACAGCTTATCGGTGGTCTTCAGAACGTATTCAAGATCTCGGTGACAGAAAACCTTAATGGCATTCTGCAATCTAGTATCATGATATAAAGCTCCATTCAGCAGCCACAGCCATGTATATCAATGTAATGTACACTGTGTCAATCTATTAATAGGTATTTTAAGAGTGCTTGTCACGTTGTTGGCACTCACTCAGCACTCATAAGCCAAGGTGTGAGCACAAAACATTCTCAGGGAGAGCCACCAGGTAATTCATGATTAAAGGCTAAATAATTCAGAAAACTAAGAATCTAAGGTAATAGCAATATGGTTTCTGCTAAGAAATGCAAGCTTGCTCTGAACCATGTTGACCAGCCAGATAAGCTCAGGTGAACAGATTCATGGCTTTACTACTAAGTACCTTCAACCGAGTATGAACAGAGTGCTGTAAGATCTGTGCTGAGCCTGAAAACTGGGTGTTAAAGCCTACACCAAGGAGGGCATGAGTGACTGATTGAGAGACTGATGCTCATGCCAGAGAGAAAGCTTTTGCCAATTTGAGATGTGTATTATACCACCCTCACACAAACAAATAAACAAACGAAATCCTGCTCTTTCTTTACAAGGCAGTAATTTAATTTGACTCAATAATAGTATTGTAGTAATAGGCTACTTATTCATTTATCTAAATAAATATGCAATTTTTAAAAGAAGAAGATATCTAACTCTTAAAGCCAGCTTTGTGGGCTGCCCATCACCACTGCAGAATGACTGGATCCTCTGTGGAACTATGGTGTTGGGTCTCAACCACTAGGCAAGGGCACTGGCCTAAGGGATAGCAGCAAACAATGAGCCCAGAAGTTAGTAGTTCTTGTTTTCTACATGATACATGGTTCCTAAATAGTGAACATTTTTTCCTGTTATCATTACACAAATGAAGACACATAATTGATAATGAAGCAAAGAAGCATTTCTTCTGACCTTGGCCTTGAGAACAACCAGGAAAAACCCATGACTGTGTAGCAATGGAAGAAAAAGACTACTTCTTGGCTTATAGTAAGGCACATAACAATACAAGACTTCTGTCTTGAATTAGCATGTGTGTGTGTGTGTGTGTGTGTGTGTGTGTGTGTGTGTGTGTGTGGACAAAAGTGTACCATGAAGCTCCTGTATAGAACAACTTGTGGGAGTCCTCTTCTCCCACCATGTGTATCTTAACCCTGGTTATCAGGCTTGGTGGCAAGTTCATTTACCCACCCTAGCGCCTCACCAGCACTGGACATATGAGATCCTCTTACCAAAAGTAACAACTGTGCCATGGTTTGTTTGTATAGTGTGCCTTTGTGCCCATGGTTTGTTTGTATAATGTGTCTTTGTGCACATGGTTTGTATATTGCATCTTTGTTTATTCTTAATAAATATAAGGTTAGACTTAAATGTTTTCTTTTCAAACAATGGTATATTGGGTTAAAAATATACATGACAACAAAACTTGTGTTCGGTTAATATTAATAATATATAGTTGGTTTGACTTTGTGAAAGAAGCTACTTTAGAATAATCTACAGTATTCTATTTGGAAAGGCTAGGCCCCATCTAGTTTTGGACCTTGGCAATCAAATTTCATTTTCAATAGTAATTTAACAATAAAATCAACTTTGGGCTTTTTTTCTCAATAGAAACTGAGTTCTATATTATACTTTTGGGGGGGGGGACAAGCTACGATAGAGTCTAATTTATTTCAAGAAAACTTTGATGAATATTTCAATTTAAAATAATGTTGCTCAATGATATTTTGAGTAGAGTAAAAATATAAATAAATGTCACTAATGTCATGCTGTGCCCAAAGACTTTCTTTTAATATTTCATAGTGACAGTTGATGATGATTTCTTTTTTAAATTATATTTTTAGGCTGGGCGATTGGTGGTGCATGCCTGTAATTCCAACACCTGGAAGGCAGAGGCAGGCAGATCTTTGTGAGTTTGAGGCCAGTCTGGTCTACAGAGCTAGTTCCAGGAAAGGCACAAAGCTACAAAGAGAAACCCTGTCTCAAAAACAACAACAACAACAACAAAATTATACTTTTAGAAATTAGAATATGATTATATCATTGCGCCCTCCCCTTTTCTCCTTTTGCCTTCTCTCATGTAGCTCCTCTCCTGATGCCTTTCAAACTTGTATTCCTTTAATTGTTGTTGTTTCTGCTGCTGGTGGTGGTGGTGGTATGTGTGTGTACGCGCACATGCTTGTATAACAATGCAAGCTTCAAAAGAAGGGAAGCAACCAATATTCCTATCCATAAAGGTCAGGGTGCAGCAATAGCACACACCTTGGTAGTAACCAACAGCTCTCTAATTTAAACTTAAGGCATGCTCAATAAGAAGGAAATCGCACCTGACACTGAAAACCTCTCCAACTAAGGGGAATAGGGAAGTCACGTGCCTTGGTGGGGATTCTACCACTGCCACTTTACTAAACCGTCACAATCACTACCTACATGCCCACAGCTGTGTGCAGTTCTCACCCACTAGGGAAACTTCTGTCTGTAACAAACAAACAAAAAGACTATTCTATAAATATTTTTAGGTTCAGAACAAAAATGAAAGGAAAGTTTGGATTTCTCATGCACCTTTACACACAGGGTGCTTCCTCTTTTATCAGTACTGCGCCTAATGGGTGAATCTGCACCTGGTACATGCTTTACACAGGATGCGCTCTGCACCCAGTACATGCTTTACACAGGATGCACTCTGTACCCGGTACTTGCTTTACACAGGATGCACTCTGTACCCAGTACTTGCTTTACACAGGATGCACTCTGTACCCAGTACTTGCTTTACACAGGATGTACTCTGCACCCGGTACTTGCTTTATGCAGGATACAGTCTACATCTAGTACCTGCTTTACACAGGATTCACTCTGCACCTGGTACTTGCTTTATGCAAGATGCACTCTGCACTTGGTACATGCTTTATGCAGGATGTACTCTCAGTGTTCTGTGTCTGTGGATTTGGACAAATTTATTATGACATGTAGCTACCAGTATTCTATGGGTAGATTACTTTCATTGCATTGAAAATCTTCTGAACCTTTTTATTGCCTCTTTAGTTTGGCCTTTTTCAGAATGTTGTTTTAGATGAAATAATACAGCACATGGCCTGGCAGATGGTCTCCTTCAGTAAGATGGACTTCTGTCTTAGTGATTTTTCAATTGCTGTGACAAAACAACATGACCAAGGTAACTGATAAAAGAAAGAATTTAAATTGGGACTCAGCTCCAGAGGTAAAAGTCCATGATCATCATAATGAGGCACAATAGAGCAGGCAAGCAGGCATGATACTGAGGCAAGAGCGAAGAACTTACATCTTGATCCACAAGTACAAAGCAGGAAGAGCTAACTGGGAATGGTGTGGGCTTTTGAAGCCTCAAAGCCTATGCCCCAGTGACACACCTCCTCCAAGGCCGTACCTTCCAGTCCTTCCCAAACTGTTCTGCCACCTGAAAAACAGTCTTCAAATGTATGAGACCATGGGGTCTGTTCTCACTCAAACCGCCACACCGTCTTTCCTCCAGATGTTTTGATAGCCTGAGAGCTCATTTCTTCTTAGCAGAGACTAGCCTTCCGGGGTCTGGATGCAGCAGCATCTTTGTCTTTTAGTTTCCTACTGAAGAACATCTACTGAAAACCACCATCAAATTACACTGATGCCATTAGTGTGCTTCTAGTTTTGTCTTTTTTTGTGACTGCATTGACAAAGGAAAATCACTTGATATGATTTCATGCAAAAGCACATCTGCCTTTCAACAGCATGGGTTGAAACTTTGCCCAAATTTGAAGTTCATCTTTAGGATTGAAAAACTAACTTGGCACTTCGTAAATGGATGTTGCCACTGTCTAATGATGTAAGTTAAGCAACTTTGAGCAAAAGAGAAGCATCTCACTGACCCAAGCTTCATGACAAGCATCTGGGAAAGCTCCTGGAGGCCCAGTGTCCGAGCACCAGTGCCATTGATGGCTGCCAGCCAGCAGCAAAGCCAAGAGGGGTATCACTCCCAGATGACACAGACTGGGGTGCCCTCATATGACTGTCTCTGAGAACTTCCACAAACACCTCTCAGAAATACCTGCTATACTAGAAGGGTTTACTGCTATTTCACTTGGGGAAGGGGCATACTGGAACAATGGTGTCCAAAGAGCAGTATTTGGGTACATATTTGAATGTAGTCCCAGTGCACCTCTGTAGGCTGCTGAGCTCTGGGATGACAATACAGTGCTAATGAAGTTTATAGCACCTTGTCAGGGCTGAGGGTCTTCAACCTACAAAGAGGATCACTTCAAGATGGACAGTCCAGAAAACGCAAGAGCAATGAGTGTGTATATAGTTATCCAGAAAGATCTGCTGGCAGGGGGGCAGGCAGCAACTGTCTGCTTCACATCTCTTGCTATAAGCTACTTACACATTGTTGGACTTGTTAATTACCTTGTTTTCATCAAAACTGTGAAGTTACTGAGGTGGTGGTACACAGCTATAATCCCAACACTGGGAGACTTGGTGTGGGAGGATAGTGAGTTTGGGACCAGTCTAGACTGTACCAAGATCCTGACACACACATATGCTCTCTCTGTCTCTCTATCTCTCTCTCTGTCTCTCTCTCTGCCTCTCTGTCTCTCTCTCTCTGTGTGTGTGTCCGTCTCTGTCTCTCTCCCTCTCTCTGTGTCTCTCTCTGTCTCTCTCCACACACAAGCATATTTGGAACGTGATTTTGCTCTAATAGTAGACCCAAGAAGAAAAGCTGCTAGAAGAGGGAATGTGGCATAGAAGGTTGTGAGTGGAAGCTATAAGTTTATATACATGAAGTCAACTGAGATGATGCTGGGGCAGTGCCAAGAGCTCCCAGAAACGTGGGCCTTGGGCACTCTCCAAAGCATTCACTGTCTAAACCCCCATCTGAACATCATTTCCAAATTGCTACACAACAGGCAAGTTCCCTTGCTGTCATTAAAGGGACAAAAGCCCAGAAAGAAACAGGGTTCACACATCCTGCCAAACCTGCATTCAGCAGGTGACTGTGCTTCAGAGGAAAGCAAATGCTCACTGACAGAAACAGAATATGAGAAAATGCTGCCGTCCCATTTGTTTTCAAATTCATTTCCTTTCCCCACATTAACCTTTTCACATTCTCTAGAATTTTTTTCTTCAAGTTACCAACATTTCTTTGCATACACAAAATGAAGTTACATAGCATCCTTCGTACACACACACTTTTTTGCTGCAGACTCCCCTCAATACATCTTAAATACCCTCATTTTATACTCTTCTGTTGCCTTGTTTCAATTCAGTATGAAATTCTTCAGTTGCTGTGTTTTGTTGTAAAATAAATTGTTTTTTTTTTGTATGTGCACACAAGCACAAATATAACTATGTATACATAAATGCACCAATGCCCATATGTGAAAATTAAATTTTTCAACAAAGAATTTTAGATCACACATAATTTTAGTATTTTTATTTTATATGTATGTATGTGTTTCTGGGCCATGTATGTGCACCGTATGAGTGCATGTACTCATAGAGGCTATGATAGGCATAGATTCCCTGGAAGTGGGGTTGCAAGCCATCATTGTACAGGTGTTGAAAACCAAACTTGGGTTCTCTGCAAGGATATCAGGGACTCTTGATCACTGATCCATCTCTCTAGCTGCAAGAATAATATACAATTTAAACTTGCACATACCTCTGTAAAATTTTTAAATAGATAAAAATTCTAACTTGAAAGAAATGGAAAAATGGCTTAAATAATGGGAAACATTGTAGCTCCACCGAGGCTAACATCTAATGGTCGTAGCTTCAATAATTTCAATGAATATATAATTTCTAGGCAACAAGGACACCCCACCACTTACCAAACTAAACCAAAAAATTCAGCAGTGATCTCCATAGGCAAGGGTCTCCTCTTATAGCACAGTAAATTAATTTCATTACTGAAATGTCATTATGCTGTCATATGTCCTCTCTCGTCACTTATCCAAACATATCCATTTTTCCTTCATAGTGTTTCATTGCTAGGATAATTGAACTTTGCAGTTTTTATCTCAAGCTTATATTACTTAAAAATCTCTGTGTGCATTATTACAAGAAAAGGGCAGAGTCAGAGACAGGCCTTATTTAGCTTGTGTGGTTTCTGATTGCACTGAATCTCACAATTGATTATAGCCTCCTAACCTCTCTTTTCCTACTCATTACCCTCTTCATTTTATGCCAGCATATCCAGCTATTAGAATATCTTTATTTAGGAGGCACAAAAGAAAAACACCAAGGAGGATTTGAAAGATATTGTATTTTTGTTTTGATGTTTCAATTTAATTGTGGTTTGAAAATGCTGAACTGTCTGAGGTATACTAAATATTCATTAGGCACTTTAGCTTTTACTAAATTCTAAATGAAAATGACCCAGCAAAATCAAATTGAAATTTCATAGGGTACTTTTCAAGTATGGTTCTAAAACATACATTAAACAAAATGCATTCATCTGAATGCAAGCATGGCTCTTTCTCCAGAGTCTGTGCACACCCTCGGGTCTATTATGCTTTCAGTTCAATGCCTCCAAAATGTGTGTGGTGTGGATCAAATAAATAGTTCAGCAGCTTTCATAAGCAAACAGTCTTACGGGCTGGTATATCCACAAACCTCTTGTGCTGTTTCTTTATGCTTCCCACTTACAAAGGTTAATGAAAATTTCAGTGGAATTCAGGCAATATATTCTGCATTATTTTCTACATACACAAACCTGTTCAGGAAGAGCCCATCAGAATTTATCCATGTGGATCCAACAGCCCTTTATGGACTTGTAGAAGCTAAATGTGCTCACATTTAGAAATCAGCCTTTCCTGTCAGGCCAGGAATCACAGAATGCATAGCAGGAAGAACTTCAAATATCATACAGCCTAACCTCCTGTTACAAAAGGTGAAAATTGGCTCACATTCAAAATAGACCCTGTCATTTCAAATGTGTTTTATCTTTGCTAATATTCCCTGTCATGATGCATGTTTTACTTGGTATTAATGTAAGCACTGTAGCTGTCTTGCTGTTATAGATCTCATGATCCTATTCTTTTAACATTTAAACTGTCATCTGTATGTAAAATGCATCCGCTATACATGAGTCCTAGTTTTCAATCCTGTCTGCATATCTCTGCCTTTGGAGATTTAATATATACAGATTATGTACTTATTTTGTTTTTTGTCATTGCTATTCAGTATTTATCCACCTCTTTTAAAACAAAAACCTTCTATTTCTCTTTTTAACCTGTTTTGACCCAATAGAGTATTTTTAAAAAGATGTTTTAATTTAGAACAACTTTAAGTATTTTTTTAAAAGGGGAGAGAATGCCCCAACTACACATCCTATGCCCCCAAGTAAAATCTCCAGTGACAGGAATTGGTTAGATCTTGTTGAGTCAAAGGCCAAAGGAGGTCCATAGAACATCCCTCTTGCACCACACCAAGGCTATTGATTGCTCTTCACAACCTGGTGGCAAAGCTGTATTGTTAAGACAATACTTACTTATGTCATTGAACTTAGAGAAGTCAAGCTGGTGCCTAACTAGAAGCTTCATTCCTACTCATCAGCATCCATGATATTGGAAGGTACTCTGCATGATACTAAAAGAGAAAGATAATCATTAATATTACCCAGATACAAACCCTGAAACCTACAACAATGACTTGCCTGCAAGATATACTGGTACAATTGTGGCACAGATGTTATGGGAGTAACCAACCCCTTTAAAAAACTGAAAGTAAGGCCCACTCCATGAGATGGAACCCATACCTGAGGCTGGCAATATGAGACTAGATAGGTCATGGTCCCAGGGGACAACTTACTACTAGTCTACTAAAATAACATAGCAATAAAATGAGTCCTAAAGATATATTGACATACCCCATAGATCAATGCATTGTTCATTCCTCATCAGAGAAGCTTCTTGCAGTATTTGGGAACTAACAATACAGAGACCCTAAGTTGGATAATGTACAGAGAATGAGAGAATTTGGAGCATGCAATCTTAAGTGGATGTGTGTAGTGGGTAGCCATTCCAGCATTGGCCTGGAAGTTCCAACCCCCCACTGAGGCTTCGGTAATGATCACGCCCACAAGCGGAGCTGAGGGAGGATGCTGAAGACCCAGGATCGAGAAGAGAGGTCTCTCTTGGTTCTGGAATGCTGGACGCAGGAGGTAGACCAAGCAGAGTTCTCCAGAGAACACCGCCAGACTGCGCCACACCTTTGCCAGACCCTACAACCTATCCCTTCATTTGTAAGTTACCCCACAAAATAAACCTCCCTTTTAACTACATGGAGTGGCCTTAATAATTTCACCAATAAATGTGTTCCTCAAACTTCGGCCCTCAAGACTCAGGAATCTATCAAGAGGAGGTAGAAAGACTGAAGGAGCCACAGATGATGGATGACTCCAGCAAAACGGTATTTCTGTGGCAACAGCACTGTCGGACTCACAGAGACTGGTAGCATGTAGGAGACACACAAGGACAGTCACAGGAGTGGGAAGGGGAAGCGGATATGAGAGCTCACCCTATATCAGGAAGCTATTTGCAATTGAAAGCCACTGGCAAAAAGGAAACCAGTTTGGAGTGTCACTGTGTATATTAGCCACACTCCAGAGAAGGAATGCCCCATACCCAGGAATAGTGGCCAACACAAAGTGATCTCCATGGGGTTTTTGTGGACTTTTTGTTTTGTTTTGGCACTTTTTTGGTCTTTTCCATTTTTGTTTGTTTTAATTTTTTCTTTGTTGTGGTTTTGTGATTTTTTTGAAAAAAGAACATAATAAAGTTGGTTGGATAGAAAGGTGGTAGGTGGTAAGGAGCTGTAAAGAGCTGGGAGGGGAACAACATGATCAAAATACATTATATGGAAAATAATAAGAAGAACACTCTAGGCATAGTTCAGAGCTTCTGTATATCTCTCAGCCAGTGTCTATGAACACTTATCAATATAGTTCATTACTGTTGATGGAACAATATGGATACATAGTAGTTAGTTAAACTCTAAGCTGTACATATCCTGGATCTTCACCCATCTTTTATTTTCTGTCTCAGGGTCCCATGCCAAATGTCACATTGAATTTACTTGGTGTATTTCTTCAAACTCCTCTTGACTGTCATGGTTTCTCAGACTGTTCTTCTGCTGTTTGCCTTGAACATGGTGAATAATTGGGTGAATAATAGAGTGCTCTTCACTTGGGATTTATCTTATCTCACTCATAATTAGACTGAGATTATATGTTTTGGAAAGAGTGTGTGGTGGTTTGAATGTAATTGGCCTCCATAAACTCACAGAGAATGGCACTATTAGTAGGTGCAGATTTGTCGGAGGAAGTGTGTCACTGTGGGGGCGGGCTTTAAGGTCTACTATGCTTAGGATACTACCTAGTATGTCAGTTGACTTCCTGTTGCCTACAAGATATAGGACTCTTGGATACTACTCCAGCACCATATCTGCCAGTATTCCCCCATATGCCCTGCCGAGATTTTAAGGGACTGAATCTCTGAAACTGTAAGCAAGTCATCCCAATTAAATGTTTTCCATTTCAAGAGTTGCCATGGCCATGTGTCTCTTTACAGCAATGGAAACCTGACTAGGACAGAAGGTATGGAGGGTAAGTGACTTTCTGGCCACATCAGATGAAGATACATTCTATCAACATGATCATCACAGTTCACATAACCATAGTCACTTAATAGAAGCAACATTTGTCAAGTTTCTCTCTTAGAATGCTGCTCTTCCCCAAGCTCCCTTTCCATACTGAACTCTTGAAACAGGCCCACCACATGTGGCCCATGCTGAAGCAGTGAGAATCAACACAAATTATTCAGATACTAATTCAAGCATTTGTTGACATTTCTGAGATTTGTGGATATTTTGGACCTGAGTTATGAACCTATGTATCAGAACTCTTTAACTTGATTTGTGAGCTGATTTGACATTCTCCTTCCCTGTCCTTTCACACCCTTTTCATCCCTTCCTTTCTCCTTTCATATTTCCTTTCTTTTTCTTCCCTTCACTTATACCCTATCCTATCCTTCACCAAAATTTCCTGTTCCTTCCCTCCCTTCCATTTCTTCCTCTTGCCTCCCACTCCCTTCCCCCTCCCTGCCCACTATCTATCTTCCCCTCCCTTCCATTCCATTCTTCCATTCTTCATTACCCTCCCTTTCCTATTCCTTTCTTCCCTTCCTCTCCCTTCCCCTTCTTTTTCCTTTCCTTTCCCCTCCATTCTTCTTCTGCCCTTCTCATATTCTTCCCCTTTTCTTCTCTTCCTGTCTTTTCCCTTGTTCCTTTCCCTTTTCTTTTCTGGAATTTTCTTATTCTTAGGCTCTGTAGTATGATCAACAATTATATTGTACAGGTCTTATTTTTATCTTAGTCTGAACCATTTTTCCAAGAAGCCCCAGTTCTTCTTATTGGACAATGATATAAGGAATCAAATCTGGGAAGTAGTTGTAATTAGTACTCCTGGGACGTCATTTCTTCCAGATCTCCTCAAATGACCCAAAAAAGATGTGCGTGCATGTAGGGGTATGTGTGTATAATATTTCTGCATATAATATATGTATTATTTACACTAAATGTGAGTTCATACTGATATCTCTAACTTTAACCCATTACCATGTGGAATACTTGAGTCTCTTCCCCTTGCTATGTGTAACCTCATACTTCAACAAAGAGAATCTTGACCCCCTCCATCTATCCCTTTACTTAATTTTTCAGTTCCTGCAAGCCTATACAATAATTTCAGAATTATTTAGGCATAGGAGACTTGTCTTTACCGACTAAGGTATAGTGCTTATATTTAGTATTCTTTGGAGTTTTTTGTTTCATAGACTTATTTCAAAAGTTAATTAACTCAGCAAATAAATTTTTCTCCCATATTTCTATAGTAGATTGTTTTAAGAATTGGTAATAAGGGAATAATCTTCACATTCTGCATCCCATTCTGGAATCCAATGACCTCCTAAATGATTTTTCATTACATTATGATTTCTTCTTGCCATGTCTTCTACAGCTATTGGCACTATGTTGTGACTTACCATTATAGTATTAGCTATTATGATTTTACTACTTAATTATTTATCTTTTCCATTCTCCCAACTCTTCTCACCCACTGATCCTTTGATAGTCTCTACAGTCTGCCTTTTTCAGGATGTGTTTTATTGGAGTTGTATAGTGTCTTAATTGTTTTTTTCATTTTTTATTAAGAAGTTTTCTATTCACTTTACATACCATCCACATATCCCACATCTTCCCTCTTCCCTACCCCTAGCCTTCCCTCCCAAACCATCCCCATTTCCACATTTTCCAAATCAAGGTCTCCTATGAGGAGTCAGAAGAGCCTGGCACACTGAGCCTAGGCAGGTGCAAGCACCTCCCTACCGCACCAAGCTATGCAAGGCATCACATTGCCAGCACTGGGCTCCCCAAAAGCCTGTAAATGCACCAGGGATGGATCCTGGTTCCCCTGCCTGGGTGCCCCCTAAACAGTTTGAGCTAAACAACTGTCTCCCATGTCCAGAGGGCCTAGTCTAGTCCTATGGGGGCTCCATAGTTTTTAGTCCAGAGTTCACAGGTTTCCACTAGTGTGGCTGGTCATCTCTGTGTTTTCCCATCATGACCTCAACATCCCCTGCCTACAGAATCCTTCCTCTCTCTCATTGATTTGATTCTTGGAACTCAGCCTGGTGCTTGGCTATGGATCTCTACATCTGCTTCTATCAGTCACTGGATAAAGGCTCTATGATGACAGTTAGGGTATTCACTAGACCAGTTACCAGAGTAGACAAGTCCAGGCATCCTTTCGACCATTGCCAGTAGTCCCAGGTGGGGTCATCCTTGTAGATTCCTGAGAACTTCCTCAGCACCCTGCCTCTTTCTATTCCCATGATTTCTCCATTTACCATGGTGTCTCTTTCCTTGCTCTCCCACTCTGTCCCGTTCCAGCATGAACCTCCCATTTCCTTATGTTCTCATCCCTTATCCCTTGCCCTCCACTACCCCCCCACACCCCTAGTTGGCTCATGTAGATATCTCATCTATTTCTCCTTTGCGGGGCTATCTATGTGTCCCTCTTGGGGTCCTCCTTGTTAGCTAGCTTCTCTGGAGCTGTGGGTTTTAGTCTGGTTATCATTTGCCTTACATCCAGTATTCACTTATGAGTGAGTACATACTATGTTTGTCCGTCTGAGTCTGGGTTACCTCATTCAGGATGATATTTTATAGTTCCATCCATTTGCCTGCAAATTTCATAATATCAATGTTTTTTTATTGCTGAGTAGTACTCCATTGTGTATATGTGCCACATTTTCTTTATCCATTCTTCAGTTGAGGGGCATCTCGGTTGTTTCCAGGTTCTGGCTATTATGAATAATGCTGCTACGAACATAGTTGAGTATGTTTCCTTGTGGTAAGATTGAGCATTCCTTCGGTATATGCCCAAGAGTGGTATAGTTGGGTCTTGAGGAAGACTTACTCCCAATTTGTTGAGAAACTCATACTGATTTTCAAAGTGGCTATACAAGTTTGCATTCCCACCAACAGTGGAGGAGTGTTCCCCTTGCTCCACATCCTCTCCAACATAAACTCTCTTCAGTGTTTTTGATCTTAGCCATCTGACAGGTGTAAGATGTTATATCAGAGTCATTTTGATTTGCATTTCCCTGATGACTAAGGATGTTAATCAATTCCTCAAACCTCTTTTAGCCATTTGAGATTCTTCTGTTGAGAATTCTCTGTTAAGCTCTGTAACCCATTTTTAAATTGGATTGTTCAGTATTTTGATTAGATCCATATCTGTTGCCATGCACAAAACTCAAGTCCAAGTGGATCAAAGAAGTCAACATAAATCCAGTTATACTGAACTTGATAGAAGAGAAGTAAGAAGTAGTTTTGAATGCATTGGCATAGGAGATCACTTCCTAAATATAACACTGGTAGCACAGACACTGAGAGTGACAATTAATACATAGGATCTCCTAAAACTGAGAAGCTTTTATAGAGCAAAGGACATGGTCAATAAGACCAAACAACAGCCTGCAGAATGGGAAAAGATCTTCACCAACCCCACATCTGACAGAGGGCTGATATCCAGAATATATAAAGAACTCAAAAAGCTAGACATGAAAATGCTGAACAATCCAATTAATTGGGGTTTTTATTGCTGTGAAGAGACACCATGACCATGGCAATTCTTAAACAAAAACATTTAATTAGGGCTTGCTTACAGTTTCTGGTGTTTGGTCCATTATCATCATGGTGGGACACAGTGGTGTGCAGGCAGACATGGTGCTAGAGAAGGAGCTGAAAGTTCTATATCTTTATATTCTAGCAATGGGAAGTGAACTGTGTGCTGGGTGTAGCTTGAGAATGGGCAACCTCAAATCCCACCCCCATAGTGACATACTTCCTCCAACAGGCCATACTCTCTAATAGTGCCACTCTCTATGAGGGCCATTTTCTTTCAAACCACCACATTCTACTCTCTGGTCCACAAAGGCTTGTGGCCATATCATAGTGCAAAAATGAATTCAGTCCAACTTAAAAGTCCCCATAGTCTATCACAGTCTCAAACTTATTCAAAAGTCTTAAACTTACTTAAATTTATTTAAACGTTCAAAGTTTCTTCCAAGATTCATGCAATCTCTTAACTGTAATCCCCTGTAAAATCAAAATAAAAAAGCAGATAACATTTTTCCAACATATAATGCCACGGGATATTCATTACCATTCTAAAACATAGGGAAGGGAGCACAGCGAGGAAATCCTGGACCAAAGCAAAACTGAAAATAAGCCAGGCAAACTCTAAACTCTGCATTGCCCTGTCTGATGTCAAAGCACTCTTCAGATTTCCACCTCCTTTTAGCTTTGTTGACTACAACACATGTCTCTCTCTTAGGCTGTTTCCACTCCTTGTTAGCAGCTCTCCTTGGCAGGTATTCCTTAGCTCTGGCATCTCCAACATTTTGGAGTCTTCAAGGCAACCCAGGCTTCACCGTCATAGCTTCACACAATGGCCTCTCTGGGCCTCCATTCAGGGACATCCCTGCCACCTGCCTGGCCTCAGCAGCTTTCCTTAGTCATAGAGGAAGATTATACAACCCCTTTCTTCTATCCTTGACTCTAAAGCCAGAACCAAGTGACTGAAGCTGCCAACTTCTACTACTTGCTGGGACTAGAACACGGCCCTTTGTTCAATTACATCCACACCAGATTCCTGTTCTGGGTGGTTTTCTTCACTGTCTATTCTTGACTGTCCTGAATCTCCATCTGTAGACCAGGCTGGCCTTGAATTTAGAGATCCACCTGCCTCTGTCTCCTGAGTGCTGGGATTAAAGGCAGACATGCCTGGACCTAAACTATTCTTTAATCCCTTTTTATAAGTTAGAAGTATAGCTGGGTAGGGTCTTTTCCTGAGTTTAACACTCCCTTTATTCCATTTCTTAATCTGTTTATTTCCTTGAATGGAGGATCTAGCTCTCTTCCACTTCCTAATGCCCCTTTTCTCAATCTGTACATTTTGTATTTTTATCTGTTCAGCTTGCTCCTCTTCATTATAAATCTTCATTAAAGTTAACACTAATAAATATAGGACAGAGTCTATATTAGGCTGTTCTGAGATTTCTTCTACCAACGGAATTAATCCAAAAATCTTCACTTTAGTCTCAGGCATACTCTTTGGACCAGGGCAAACAAAACAAAACAAAACAAAACAAAGCAAAACAAAACAAAAAACAGATGCATTTTTTTCAACAAAATATCACAGGACCAGTCTCTAGGCCATATACTAATGTTCTTCGCTGTGGTAATAGTTTGTTTGTGCTCTAACAAATAAAGCTTGCCTGGAGATCAGAGTGTGGAGCTAGCCACTAGTTAACCATAGGGGCTAGGCAGTGGTGGCACACACCTTTAATTCCAGCACTTGGGAGGAGGAAACAGGAAGATCAGGAGTTCAAGGCTACCCTGGGCTATACAAGATTGATCCAGTCTAAAAGAGAAACAGAGTCAGGCAGTGGTGGCACACATCTTTGATTCCAGCACTTGGGATCTCACTGCTTTAACCTCAGCACTTAAGGAAGTGGAGACAGGAAGTGATACAGCTGGGCAGAGAGAGGAATATAAGGTGGGAAGAGACAGGAGCTCAGTCCATTTCAGCTGAGAAATTGGCAAGGTAAGAGGTGGCTATGGCTTGCTCTTTTGTCTCTCTGATCTTTCCAGATTCTTATTAATAAAACAAATTAGAATTCATACAACACTTCTACTCTGAAACCTCTTGATCCAGGTACCCATGGTTCAAATCACCCTCAGCACCACTGTCTTCAATTTTCCTGCTAGGATGGTCCATTAAGCCCACTTAAAGAGTTCAATAGCTTTTCTAGCCCAAAGTTGCAAAGTGTTCCATATTCGTCCAAATAAAAACATGGTCAGGCTCATCATAGCAATACTTCACTTTTGTTATCAATTTCTCTTTTAGTTAGGGTTTTTTTTTTGCTGTGAAGAAACAGCATGACCATGGTATTTAAGAGTATTTAAGATTCATCTGTATCTTTCCCTGTTTAGTAGTTCATTTCTTTTTGTCATAGAGTATTCATAGAATAGATACCACTGTGTTATTTTAAGACTATGGATGACATTTAATTTGTTTCTATTTTGTGTGATTATAAGTAAAACTGTTGTAATCACACATGTTCAGGTTTGTTAGGGGTACTAAGTAATTACAGTAAGTCTGTTATGCTCTGTAATGACTTGTATCTCAAGTGTTGAAACAGTTTTCATTTCATTTACAAAGATGAACATCCTGTCTGCTTATTTGTGACAACAGCCAATATTGTTGTGTTTAGAGGTTCCTGTTGTTGTTTGTTGGCTGTTTTAATGAACTTTGGATCTTCCATTGTATTCAGTTGTTTAGTGTACCTACACCAATACATGCTGCTTTGATTCCTATAGATTTGGACCCTGAAATTAGAGAATGCTCTCTGATGTCCTGGGTCTTCTCCCTTTCCACCTGAGCTCTGGAGGATGACTGTTAATGTCCAGCTAGCTTCCAGAGAATTTCCATGAGATGTGTATGATCATTGATGCTTGGTCTTTAGACTAAACTCAAGTGAAGTGTGTTTGATTTGCAAACCTGAAAACAGTATTGAATCTCATACTTTATGGACATGGGCTGTCTCCCCATGTATTTTCCAACATAGAGCCTCGATGTAATTTGTCAGATTTATACTCAAGTATCTTGCTGCTGCTCCTCCTTCTCTTCCTTCTCTTCCTGCCTCTCATCCTTTTGCCCTTCTCCTCTCCTCCTCTTCTCCTCCTTCTCATCCTTCTCTTCCTCTCCTCCTCTTCCTCTTGTTTTTATTTTTGTACCAGTATAAATGTTTTCCTTTTAATTAAGTTATTATTACTTGTTTTTAATCTAACTAGGCCAGGCTAACCTCAAAAATGATATTTACCTCATGCTTGCCTCAAAGTCATGATCCTCCAGCCTCAGTCTCTTGAGTATTTATGTAACAGCAAATTAGCTTATAATTTTTTTCTTTTTCATTAAAATTCTAACATGCTTTTTGTTTGTTTGTTTGTTTTTCAAAACAGTGTTTCTCTATGTCACAGCTCGGGCTGTACTGGAAATCACTTTGTAGACCAGGCTGTCCTCAAACTCACAGAGATCTGCCTGCCTGTTCCTCCTGAGTGCTAGGATTAAAGTCGTACACTGCCACCACATGGTGGTTTTTTATTTGTTTGTTTATCCTGTATGTATGAAAGCATTCACTTTTACATATTACCCCATGATCTTACTTGTTTCATTTACTAAAGCCACATGTATGCTTTTGTTTGTGTATTTTATTTTCTTTTTGGTCAGAGCTTTGAGATTTCCTAGATGGACAGTTATTTTATCTGCAAATAAAGACATGTTTCTTTTTTCCTGTTCTTATAACTTTTACTTTATTTGCTGGTATAAATTCACTGGTTTCCCCTTCTAGTTTGGGGGTATAAGACAAAGGATCCTCTTTCTTTATTTCAAGTATTAAGTGTAAGACATCTAGCTTTACACTGAGGAGAACTTATAAAATTTATGAGGTATAAGTATGTCACAATGAACTTTGTAGATTCTTTTTATCAAGCTGGCAAAGTTCTCCTTGATTCCTAGTTCATTTAATTCTGTAGCAGTGGATCTTGGGCTATTTTTGTCATTGATACGATGATATTGTTAAGTTCAATGATTGAATTTTTTTATTTTCACACCAGCCTTTCACACTTAGAATAAATCCCACTGGAACATGATATGTAATTCTTACATGCTCCAATTGGCAAATATTGTTGAAAATTTTTATATCCATGTTCAGAAGAAATACTGACATTCAATTTTCTTTTCTATAAGGGGAAGTTTTTGGTACTAGTTTAATCCTGGCCCCATACAATGAGTTTCAAAATATTCTCTTTCTGTTCTGCAAGAGCTTGTGGAGAGCTTGTAAACTACCACCCTTAAATGCTTGGTTAACATCACTGGAAACATAAAACCATCTTGATATATGTTTCTTCCTATCTTTTCTTTGTTCTTCCTCTTTTATTGCTAAGAGATTATTAATCATTGTTTCAATTTTAAAAATAGAAACCTACTCAAATAATCTTGGCAATTTGTGTCTTACAGTGAGTCAACACATTTCATTTTGTTATCAAATCTGAACAGGATTGCCTGCAATCATTTTTCTTTGTCATCCTAATTAGATCTAGTCAGGGTAGCATATACTTTTTTATGGGTGGGGGCTTGTATTTATAGTTCATGCCACATCTGTCTTTCCTTGGTCTGATTTTGGAGGTTTATATATTAATTGTCTTAGGGTTTCTATTGCTCTAAAGAGAAACCATGGCCAGAGCAACTCTTAAAAAGGAAAAACATTTAATTGGGGGGGCTTTATTTTCAGAGGTTTAGTCCATTATCATGATGATGTGACATGATGATATGCAGGCAGACACAGTGCTGGAGAAATAGCAGAATGTCCTACATCTTGATTTGCAGGCAATAGGAAGTGGAATGTCTCACTGGGTGTAGCTTGAGCATAGGAGACCTCAAAGTGCACACTCACAGAGACATACTCCGTCAAGGTCACACCTACTCCAACAAAGCCACATCTCCTATAGTGCCACTCCCTTGGGGGCCATTTTAATTACACCACCAGATTAATCTTTGCAAATAACTAGCTTTTTGTTTCATTAGTATTTTCTATTATTTCTTTTCTTGAATCTCATTTATTTCTAATTTTTCCTGTTTCACTAGCTAGCTGTAGACTTAAATGCTTTTTTTCCCTAAGGTAGTTTATCATTGGTCTTAAAAAAGCTAACATTAACATTTTATATATCACTTGGTGTATTTACATTAATTTTAATTGCTTATAGCTATAGTTATTTTTACAGTATTATTTTGTCCTTTCTATATGTCTCTATTTCTTCTACCCACTTTTGACATTTTTTTTTCTCATTTTGTTCCTTCCTTTCCAATTTCAATTTCCATTTTTTATTGCTTAATTTAGGAAGTTAAATTTATACAAGTGTGAATCACATATACAAAATAGAATACTATAAAGTTAATCAATATTTCTGTTTCTTCTTAAATAATTCAAGAACTTAGCACTCAACCTTCCTCATTTCCATGCTATTGTTTGGGGATTTTTCACTCTACTCTGTTTTCTTATTACTATACACTTGGTATTTCACTTTTTATAGTTCGTGGTGATATATATTTACTCACATACTTATTTTCATTATTTCTTTCTCTGAGATTAATTTGTTGTTGTCCTTGTTTGTGGGGTGTTGAGAGCACGATTGCACATCTTTTAGAATTTTACTTAATAACCTTCTTCTGATGGCAAAAATCTATCAGATTTTATATTCTAGGAAATGCTTTTATTTTATCTCATCTTGAAGAACATTCTGCCGTCTTGGAATATAGGCTGGCAGCTGTCTTGTTTCATTCCATTTAAAATATCTCAGTACCTTCTGATTTCCAATTTTGTCTTCTGAAGAGTCTGCTGTCCATCTAAGTCAGGGGCCAGCAAACCTACTACATTTGCATTACTACCTGTTTGGGGAAGTAGAGTTTTATTGGAGTGCAGGCCAAGTTGAATCATTTACATATTTTCTGCAGCTGATTTCACTACAATGATAGAGTTGAGTATTTGTAATAGACCTCATTGATCTCTGAACATAATTATATACTCTCTGAGTCATTCCAGTACAATTTGTTGGTTCTTGACCTACAGCACCTGTTGAAACAACCAATCTTTTAAGATGTCATCTCTGTAATTCTGAGCTGCACATCGCTGTAACTTTTCTAAGGATGGACCTTTTACTGAATACCTGTACCTTCAGAGCTAATTGAAGATTATAGATCATTGTCCAGTCCATAACTGCTTTTTAGTTTAAGTACATTAAACATGTCTTATAATCTGTAATTGTTGATAAACCTGCATTAACACAGTCTGTGCTTTTCTTTATCTGACATGGAATAGTAGCTACCAGAATTTCTTGAAACCTGAGGTTGCATTCTCCAAAGAATATCTGTGTTTGATTCTGTCAAGCCTTTGGAAGCCTGGCTGGCCTAAGACCATCTGAAACAACAGAGGTATCCATTGCATAGAGTTGAATGATGTTACCAAGGTAGATTGTTCTATAAAGCACTAAGGCATCACATTTATTTGGCAACTTTAAAAGCAAAACAATCTTTTCTCTATTCAATGGCCAAGTTTTGTGCAGGTTAATTTCCTTTTGGTACAGGTGGTATGGAATGGGGTATGGGGTGAATGAGAGAAGAATCCTGGTTTATGTCCAGCTCACCTTTGCCCTCTACACAAGAGTGCAACTAGGATCCTGGTGTCCTTAATTTTTGATATGGTCATTGGTCATCTTCCCTTAAAAGGAAGAAAAGAGTTTCTCAGCATCCTTAGCTGATGAAGCTGAAGGGCATGTCAGGGTGCTCTTCTGTGGCACTGAAGGAACAGAAGTCCTAACTCTCCTTATTTGATGAGAATGCACTCAGTCCACAACAAAGCAAACAGCATGACAGACATCACAGCTCTCTGACTGTTCAGAATAAAAACTTACTGTCTTCTTTTACTCAAAAAATACTTCTAACAAAAAATCCTTTAAATTAAAAAATGAGAAATTTTATTTAAAAAAAATAGAATTTCAAATATAATGAATGAGATAAATGTAAATAAATACCAATATTTAGTAGCATAGATTTCTTATAAAAATAGATTACCAAATAAGGTATATTTTAAACACAGAAGACTGTCATTTGATTAAAGGCTTTAATCAGATTCAAGGTCATTTCCACCTCAAATCAGTGTGCCTCAGACAAATGTCTTTTTTCACTTGAAATTTTCTCAGCTGCCCTATTTCCTAAACACCTAGGGAATCCCTCTTCCTACCCCGTGACTGAAGCTCAAACCCTTGGCATTATCTTTGCTTTCAAATCTTCCTCCTTCCACATATACTCCTCTGTCAGCCGAGGAGCTTCCTCCCTGTCAGTCCTTTGCCAGGGCCAGCTGCTTCCTGATTAGAATATTGTCAGCTGGACTCTAGTTTTCTAGCCTCTAGCATCAATTTTTTTTTCAATTCTTCATAAAGCATGCACATAAACTGCACAAACACGGTGCACAATTACCCCGTACATCTTCTGTGAATTTATTTTAATGAAATTTTTAGAGGAAGTTTCCATAATGGTGTTTTTCTGGAATAAGAATGTTCTAAACTTGGGAAGTGGAGAATAAAGAAGTTTTAGCTTTTTGTGTGATTGCTTTTAATTTTAGATATGTACAATGAGATATAAGCACAGACCACTACTTAGATAAGACAAATCAAATATAAAAGAAGTCCTGTTAATGCAATCAATGCCTCTACTGCCCAGAGCTCTGTTGTACCTCTCCACTAACCTCCCCCAAGAGTTTGTTCCCAGTTCCTTTTTTAACGTTTAAACTCAATTTCACAGCTCAATTAAAAACTCTGTTACCAAGTTGTCATTCTTTATATTTCTATTTCTTTTTTATTCTTTTTGAGACAAGTTCTCTCTAGGTAGTCATGGTGGCCTGTAATTCTTTATGTAGCCCATGATGATGATAAATTCATGATCCACTGGCCTCAGATGCCTGTCTGGCTTTCCCTCCTTTTCTATTATACTACCTATTTTTAACATAAAACAGAAACAAATTCAAGCAAGGTGCATCCTGCAGTCTCCTGTCAAGGTAGGATATTAAGCATGATTTCTTATAGGTTCCTCTTCATCCTTGTCAGAAACAATTTCCTCCACGTGCTTCCTGCGTCGCTCTGCTCTCTGCACTGCGCCAATACTTTGCACGTTACACTCTTCACTCTACTTCATCTGCAGTGTTGGGGTTTACCACACAGCCTCCCAAATCTGAACTCTTATTGGACTGCTGACTCTCTGTCTTTATCTGCTTTCAAACAGCTGAGCCAAGGACCAATCCAGAATACCACTCAAAAGAGTACAGAAGTGGAAAACAACTACACCAGGTTGAGAAAATGAACCCAAGCTAGAGGTTAACACACCTGGAGTTCCTACATAGAAAGACATTGTATATGCTATAGATACTAAATATACATATACGTCGTACAAAAACACGTCTGTCTGTCCCTCCTCTTCTCTTCCTCTTCCCTTTAAAGTTGAGGCTCTTGAGTTGAAGAAGCAATCCTTTTGATACAAAGAGGCCCAATGGAATAACCAGATTGGGAGACAAGGATCTCTTCTGGTTGTGGGCAGAGTGAGATGCAACTGTGGGATAGATGAGAGATGAGTGGGGGTGGAAAAAGAGGTGTTCAGTTTAGAGGCCAACAAATAGTGATTCCTCATCTCCGCATCCTTAACCTTAATCCCATTTGTGAGATTCCTTTTGTCACACGAGGGAACACATTCACAGTCTCTGGCAAGTAAGACACTGACACTTTAAGGATCTATGTTTTACAGATCACCCCTTGACTTACGCTGATGCAAGTTAGAATTATTAAACTTCATCATGGAATTGAAGCAGTCTGCATTTCATAGAAACGTCCCTAATAGATATTAAATGTTGAGCTTTTCCTCGACTACTGGTGTGATATGCTGCTCTCCAGTGATGCCTGGCCATGGCAGTAGGCTGCCCCTCAAAGTAAGCTGTAAAATCATGAAGGAAAGTGCTATGGGGTTCTGTAGGTTGGCAGTATTACTTGCATTTCTGACTTAGGGTGTTTTTCCTAAGGGATGAGTTTACAGAAACATAAAGCAATCATATGCGAGGAGTGTTTGTATTCTGTCTAGCAGAGATAGTACCAAATAATCGGTGCTTGGATTTCTCTAAACATGTTGAAAAAATCATATTGAAACAATACTAAGTAAAATGAGTAAGAAGCCTGAATACTAATTTACACAGAAATCTGCAAATCTATACTGCAGATCACTCTGAATGTGAGATAAAATGATTTTATGAGGTAAATTTTATGCCAGATTAGTAGGAAAATTGTGTCCAGCACAAAACAATGTCATTTCCTTGAGATGTTTTTCTTCCTAATCGAACCCAAAGAATAAGAAAATATGCCACACTCAGCATTCTAATCTTCATAGACACATTATGTCCTATCTCTTCTAGTTGGAGTGAGAACGGTATAACAATCTGAGAGGTAGGGTGCCACTAAGGGCTCGAGAAGCAGACACAGCCACCAGGGAAGGAAACCATGGGAAAGTGTTCACATAGTATAACATAATTTATGATAATATATAGGTTGTATATTATGTAACATATTAAAATTCAGCATATATACACATAGACATCCACACATTTTAGAAGGTATTTGCTACAAAGGTTTGACATTGTGCAACTGTAGAAGCTGGTGCTTTTGTGGCCAGTACCTGTAGGGGCAAAGGGAGCTTTTCCCTCTGCCCTCAGAAGTTTTGCTGAAATAAACTGACAATAGGCAGTTGAATAGAACTGGGCATAACAAATTCATTTGATCATAGTTTTTAGAGACATCAGAACCCTCATGTTGGAGACCCAAAGACCCAGAGTGAACTATTAACTATTATACTGGGGTTGCAAAAACAGGGACAACCCAGGAGAAATGGGCTTTGACAAAAGGGGCCTGAGAGAATGGACATGGACTAACTGAGGAGAGACAGCGAGGCTGTCTGCTCAGACTCAGCTTGACCCTCAGCTGCAGCGTTTCTTCCTCACTGCAATGGGGCAGGACCCCACTGGAAACAAGGTCACCATTTTTCTATGGCCAGCTGTTACCAAAAAAAGCAAGCAAAAGTTAGAGTCATATTTTTAGGTTTTATGGGATGGCTTTGGAGAAAAGATATATCGTTTTCTGTGATCTCCCATGGGGAAGAGGAATTCTGGCTTCTGTAGGTTGCCTTGGGAGAGAATGTGGATTGGAGTCAGGGGTCAGGGGGAAGAAGGTCAGAAAGTAACTCTGCTTCTGAGGCCTTCAGTCTCAGGTATTGTTTGCTGAGGCTTGGCATCCTAGAACATGAAGTCTGAAAGGTAGGTGGAGTCAAGAAAGAAAGATGTAAATCCAGGGAGTGTAAGAGCTATCCCACAATGATGGACAATACCCTCAAACTATGAACCAAATCTTCATGAGCTCTTTGCTTGGTATTTTGTCACCATGATGGGAAGAGTAAACACACACACACACACACACACACACACACACACACACACACACACACACCATACAATATAAAATATACAAAAAATGTAACAGACTATTCTCATTTCTATAACTGATTACTTGATCAGAGTATTATAATACCTCCCCCTACATCATTCATTATTCTCATCCCACATTAATCATTATTGCTTTTGTCCTCCACCCCTCAAAAGCTCATCCTTGCCTGTGGGTGAAACTTTCCTTCATTGAAGTGCCTGGGCTGTAAATAGCCCTGTCTGAATGCAGCTGCTGTGGCTTCTCATTTTACAGATGCAGAAATTATGGCACAAGATCTCTTAAATTCCAAGCATAACTCCTCTCTATTTCCATTGGTCTGCAGTTACCCAAATACTCACAAGTAGTCAGTACCAATTACCTCAGTTTATCTCTTCCTATTGATTTATAAGCATGCAAGTTTGACTGATGGCCAGCTCAGGGGCCATCTCAATGTCCCATTTAGTGGCATCATTATTGTGTCACCAGAGACAAGCCATCCCATTTGAGAGTGAAACTTCAAGTCCATGTGCAATCCAAGCTATAGAATGAGAAGTAAGATTTTAAGTGGAAGATCTCTGGATGGGTAAGGAAGAGGCCACTTTCATTTTCACCCCTTCATTTCCAGACCTGCTAATTTCAGCTGTCTTAGATGTGGGCCATGTACTAGACACCTTCTCCTACCATAGAAGACACTGCCTCAGTGTCATGTGGTGTTTCTATCAGGTGGCAAAACTGAGTCTTCAGAGGTACTTTCCATCCTTCAAATCATCCATTTGTTTGAGAATGACAGAAATATGGTGAATAGAAAGGAGTCCTGCCTGTCCGGGAGCCCCATGTTGGTGTTTGTTGTTAGGAGATCTACCCTGGCTGTAGCTAAGTCACACTCGGGGAGTTAAAGTCCGTGCTGTTACATTTATACCACACCCCTATTCTTGTTCTTCATGAATGCATCAAGCATTCCCAGAAAGGACTGGGGATGAAGGCTGATTGACATCTACATTTTTATGGTCATTATATCCATGCAATTGATTTAAAAAAATCTTCTATTCTGATTTCTCCCTTTGCTGAACAGCTTCATGAAACAAGTATCTTCATATTCTGTCTATTGAAAAGTATCTATGGACACTGTGCTATTATTTGACTCTCCTCATCAAAACTCAATCCCTATTTCTCAGCCAAATCCTTAGTCATAGGCAATTAGTTGGAAGATATCTATAAACCTGGGCATCTACTTTTTTTTTTTTTCAAAACAGGGTTTCTGTGTGTAGCTTTGCGTCTTTCTAGGAACTCACTTGGTAGCCCAGGCTGGCCTCGATCTCACAGAGATCCTCCTGGCTCTGCCTCCCGAATGCTAGGATTAAAAGTGTGTGCCACCACTGCCCAGCTGGACATCTACTTTTCTATGTAATATGAACAATGAGAAACACTGCTCAAAGAACTATCCCCCAGCGATTTCCTTTTGCTACTGTTTTCTCAGAGTGATGCCTAGGTAATTCATCTATTCCTTGTTTGGAATTGTGTAAAAACCTGGAGGAATCTACTCCAGACCAAGCCCAAATGCTTCCTTCCTCATTATTCTAGCCCTGGGGATCTCTACATGTAGTTATAAGAAGTTAAGTGTTAGAGAGCCCACGACATATGCTCTTACCTAGTCTTGGAAGAGACAGCCACCAATTTGTTATATTCCATTGGCTATATAGACTGATTGTAGAATAATATGGAAGAAGAGTATACAGGGTATGAATCTTAGGAAGCAGGGATAATTAAATTTGATCTTAGAGACTGGTTACTAAACACAGAGAAAGCAGAGATAGGCTTACACTCATTTACCAGTAAGAGTATTAAGTGTAAGAAGTACTTATAGTACTTGAAAATGCTCTATCATAAAGTCCATTTTGAAAACCAAAGCACATGATCATGGATAGTTCTCTCCTCCTTTACTCCACACAAAGCTAATAACTCCATCTGAACTAATATTTTGTTGGAGACTACACAGTGATTTAGCCAAGGCTTGCTGAGAAACTGAACTAAAACAGTGGTAGTGGAGTAAAAAATAAAAGGCAGCTGGTATAAGTACTTTAAATGGTGAGTGAGGGGGAGTTTCAGCAGGCTAGGATGAACAAAAGGACAAAGCGGTTCAAGTTTGTGGAGAAGCAGAGTAGTCAGGCAGATGATGGAAGCAAGGGAGTGTAAAGCAAGGTGAACATCAAAGCAAACACAGGTCCCGCCTAGGTCGAGTGACAGCAGGTCACGCACCTAAGAGGTGACAACACCTGATGCTGGTGTGGGGACCTGGAATTCTGAGAAGTTTCTTATTCAGTTAATTTTGTAAGTGATGAACGTCTATGCTGGTAAACAACTGACTCTGATGGCCAACAGAGAGTAAATAAAGAAGCTGACACAGTATTGCTCTCCCTCTCCTACTTAAAACCAAGATCGTCCCTTTCCATCTTTGTTTCCAAACAGTTCCATCCTCGGTTGAACTCCACTGCCACTCACGTCACTGAGTCTTTCTGGGACGCCCGAGCCAATAGAGTTCATTTCCTCCTATGAGCTTTTATGATCCTTGCTTCATCACATTGTGTTAGAAGTAGGACATAAACTGTTTATATTGAAACTATTTTAAAATTTATTTTAACCAATACATGAAGCATAAAAATATACATATAATGGGGTGCTATGTATTAGTTTGTTATATGTCCATAGTAGGTAATGTTCCAATCAGGTTAAACATGGCCATGTGCCATATCTGCTTACAATCTATCATTTTTTGTGGTGAGAACTTTTAAAGCCCTTCCAGCACGTTATTACCTATAGTCATTCTACATGCAACAACACACTAAAACTTCTTGCAATGTGTAAATATAACTCATCATCAATGGGTCTGCCATTTCCCATCCTTCCCCTTCTTACTCTTTGCAATTTGTGGTAACCACGTACTCCACTGTCAAATTCTATATTAACTAGAAACACCCTGTGCATACCTTTACATTGTTAGAGTGTAAACTCAAAAAGAACACTGTGTGGATCAGAGCATGTGAGCTTTAATATTGCAGAAGCAGCTTAATTAAAAATCTGTCTAAGTGGGAATCACAAAATATGGTATCTTGTAAGTTTCAACCATACCTGGAGCCTTGTAACTGTGAAGTCCTACGCATGCCTTTCTGTTGGCATTTGATATTCCAGTGTCTAGTACTTAGGAATGCATTCTGCAACATGACTGTACTTCATCTTTACAAGGTTGTTTAATGTTTTATATTAATTTACATGAAATCTATGTGTCTATTCCCTCCATATTAACTAGCTTTGAGCTCTTCAACATTAGAACTTCTGATTGTCTATTATCCTTTATTTGGAAGACAAGTAGGTACAATAAATACAAACACCTCACACACATTTTGGAATTTTTTTAGTTTATTATAATAATATATAATATATAGTAAATATATAAAATATATAATAACAATATATTATTAATAGTAAATTAACTTGAACACAGGAAGCTATCAAGGGTGAGATCTACAAATGTCTATATTGACAGATGTACAAGTTTTTAAAAATTATGTTTAAATATAATTAATTCTTTGAAATGTATTATTAGCCATACTTTAGACTTTGTTTGGGATTTCTAGGTTGTGTACTTATTACAGGAAATAAGATAGATGCTCTCTCCTTTGGATGTTGTACAAATTTCTTGATTTACCAGTTAATATTTTTTTTTTTTTTTTTGAGCTGAGGATCAAAACCAGGGCCTTGTACTTGCTAGGCAAGTGCTCTACCACTGAGGTAAATCTCCAACTCACCAGTTGATATCTTAACTGGTGGAATCCTATAGAAAACTTTTGTTAAAAATTGTTTCATTGTTTACATTTATTAACTAATTTTGTGGGATAAAATTTTCCCACTGATTATTTCTTATCTTCCCTGCTCTTATTTAGTTACGATAGTAATTTATACCCAGATGAGTAGAAATGAGTTAAGCTATTTTGAAATAGATCATTTTTATTGTTGGAAGAATCATCACAATTTTATAAAAAGTTTAGCTTATAGCCTATCATATCTATAATGAGAATTTGCTTTTTAAGTCCCCAAAAGTAACATTTAAATTTTATATGATGAAATACATCATCCTTGTTACAATGCTTGCCTTATTTCTTGAAGGAACCTCTGAAACGAATTTTCACAGTAGAAAATTTCAAAGTCTTAAAATTTGTTATAGATATAAGTATGATGAGTACAGAAAATAAGTAGTATGAAAATACTCACATCTCTATTGTGCAATTTCAACTATCCATCTTGGCCTTGGCTTGAAGGATTTATTTTCAGTTGATGCTCATGGTTCTTTTTTTTTTAGAAAATAGAAGCAATTAACATGCTGGCATCACTTGAAGTGTAAAGTCACCTCCATCTAAATTCACATTAATATCTTGGCCTTCCCGTTACAACAAGAGGTGAATGGTAGGTAGGTTGGCCTTCTTAGATCTCAACCCCTCACATCTACTTAACCGAGTCTGTGGCTGTGCCCGCTCTTGTAGACCATCATCCCTCTCTCATAGGATCTGGAAAGGTTATTCTTTCAACTTGCCTTCCATTCCAGTTAACTTCCTGTTCCTCACTTCCACATTTCAGTGGGAGTTCACACCATAAGAAAACTTGTGCTCACTGTGTCTGATTCTTCTCTTTTTACTCCTTATGAACCAATTGCAGACAAGTTTTGATCTTCCCATCTTGCTGCTCTTGTCTGATGCTCCATAAGTGATCACCACACCTCACTGGTGCTCCTTCTCATTTACTAGTTTGCAGTGCAGGATGTGCATGCAGGCAATCATTGTTTGTCATTGCCCTCTCTGTATGGAATGAGGAGAAAAAGAAGAATAATAAGACCCTCTCCTGTAGTGGCTTCAAAGAAAACGTGGTCCAACTGTGGCCTTGATTTCAGGCTCTGGCATTCCATGTTTTCATGGAGACTCATTGCTTAATTCTAAGATATTACTGTTCATTTTATTAAAGAAAATATATAAAATATATTGTTTTCTTTATTTTTTAAAAATACTTTGCTTCAATATAAAAAAAATTAAGGTTGTTAAGAAAGACTACACTCTTTTTAATAAGACAAATAGAGTTTAGGGAGGTGGAGAGATGGCTCAGTGGTTAAGAGCACTAGCTACTCTTTCAGAGAACCCAGCTTTGACTCCAACCACCCTCACAGTGATTTACAACCATTTGTAACCGCACTTCTAGGGAATATGGCCCCCTCTTGTGGCCTCCTTGGACACTGCATGCATGTGGTATAGAGACAAACATGTAGGCAGAACATCAAACATAAAATAAAAATAAATAAATCTTTTATTAAAAAATGTTAAATAGAGTTTAAAGAAACAATCTAATTTAGTAGTGATGATTAGTCATGTTATTCTGAAATTATTTTATGTATGTGGCAGGAGAAGTCAAGTAAGTGATTTTGTTGTTACTGTTAGGAATCAAGATTTTCAGTGTGGAAGATATTCAAGTATAAAACTCAAAGGAGAGGAGCCTGCGGAGCTGGTTCAGAGGCGAAGAACAAGTCCTGTTCTTGCAAAGGCCTGGAGTTCAGTTCACAGCACCTTCAAGTGTTCCCAACCTCCAGAACCCCAGCTCCCAGGGGTCTCACGCCTCTGCCTCCACCTGACTCACAGGCAGACACACTCCCATGCTCACAGGAAAACACACTCCCATGCTCACAGGAAAACCACTCCCATGCTCACAGGCAGACACATTCACATGCTCACAGGAAAACACATTCACATGCTCACAGGCAAACACATTCACATGCTCACAGGAAAACACATTCACATGCTCACAGGCAGACACATTCACATGCTCACAGGAAAACACATTCACATGCTCACAGGAAAACACACTCACATGCTCACAGGAAAACACATTCACATGCTCACAGGAAAACACAATCACATGCTCACAGGAAAACACATTCACATGCTCACAGGCAAACACACTCACATGCTCACAGGAAAACACATTCACATGCTCACAGGAAAACACAATCACATGCTCACAGGAAAACACATTCACATACACACAGGCAAACACATTCACATGCTCACAGGAAAACATATTCACATACACACAAGGCAAACACACGCACATGCTCATGAGGCAACACATTCACATGCTCACAGGAAAACACAATCACATGCTCACAGGAAAACACATTCACATACACACAGGCAAACACATTCACATGCTCACAGGAAAACATATTCACATACACACAAGTAAACACACTCACATGCACACAGGCAAACACACTCACATATACATAGGAAAACACACGCACATGCTCACAGGCAAACACACCCACACTCAGGCAAACACACTCACAAACACACACAGGCAAACACACTCACACACACAGGCAAACACACTCACACACACAGGCAAACACATTTATATAATTCATTTCTTAAAATTAAATATTAAAGAGGAAAACTAAAATCTTATAATTTTTTGTTGTTTTTTAATTGTAAAGAGAATGTGAAGTCATGAAATCAATTAAAGAAATAAGTTCTTTGCTTTATCCATTGATAAACCCTGTAAGTATTAACAACATGTGAAGAATTGGGACTAAGAATTAACCCCCCTACATACAATTCATGTGTTGAAGACCTAATCCTCAATGTTACCTTATTGGCATCTTTTAGAAAATGAAGTCAATACTTTTTTAACTTATTTATTTTTACTATTACGTGTATGTGTGTTTGCCTGCATCTATATATGTCTATCATGTGATTGCCTGCTGTCTGTGGAGTCCTGAAGAGGGCATCAGATCCCCTGGATGTGAAATTACAGAGTTGTGGGCTGCTAGGAACTGACGCTGGTTCTTCTGCATGAGCAGAATGTTGTCTTAACCACTGAGCCGTATCTCGAGTCGCCCTCATTTGGATCCTTTAGGAGACAATTGACACTAAATGAGTTCTTCAGGGTAAGTCACTAATCCTATATGACAGAGTCCTCACTCCATCAGTACACACACAGCAGAAAAGCCATGTGCGGACATAGCCAGAGCTGTCGGTCTATAAGCCAAGAAGAGAGGACCCACTCAAATGGAATCTGCTGGAGCCTTGATCTTCAACTTCCAGCTTCACAATGGGGAACTGAATGCACATTATGCGGTTCACCAAATCTCCCGTGTGTGCTTCTAGCTTTCAGTTAGATCAGTGACTTTTTTGTTGTTTGATTTCTGTGTAAGCCAAACTAACTGATTAAAAAAAAAAAACCCACAGAGTCTGCTTTCTCATTAGATTGTATGCATTTTTCACCTATTACAATGAACAGATGTGGAGTGTGTATGTGTATCTATATGTATGTATGTCTGTCTTAGTGTCAGTTACCCCTAAAAGGGATTAGACTTTCAGAGAGAATAAAAAAGCAAACCAAAAAACAAAAACAAAAACAACAAAAGACTTACTAAGACCTATTTTTAGTAAATCTGTCTTTGCCTAGGATATCTTTGTTAATTGGAAAACAAGTTCTCTGTTTGAGTGACCCAGTAGTTAACATGAATGATCTTCCAAAAGGCAAAGATAGGCAATTTGAACATCAACAAGAATGATGAGACTGGATGTGATGCTGCATGCCTGTTATCTTAGCACTGATGAGAACTAAAGCAGAAAGACTGCTGCAAGTTCAAGGCCATCTGTGAAACACAGTAAGACCTCATGCTGTAATCAGGGAGCCTGCGTAGGGCTGACCTAGGACCTCTGCATATATGTTACAGTTGCAAAGCTGGGTGTCCTTGTGGGGCTCTCCTGATAGTGGGAGTAGGGTCTATCTCAGACTCTTCTGCCTGCTTCTGGGACCCATTCCTTCCCACTGGGTTGCCTTGTCCTTCCTTGGCATGAAGGTTTGTGCCTAGTCTTATTGTATCTTGTTATAATATGTTCAGTTGCTGTCCCTGGAGACCTGCTCTTTTCTGAAGTTTGTAGAGGGAGGAGGAGTGGATCTCAGAGAGAGAGAGGAGGTGGAGAGAGGATACTGCAAGGAGAAACAATGGTCAGGACGTAATTTGTGAAAAAATGCTATTCTGGGATGATGCAAATGCATTTCTAAAACTTCTTAACATAGAACCAAAATTGTTTTTGGAAAAATAGCAATGAGTGCAATTGATCAAAAGTATTTAAGAGTACCAAATGCTGTCTTATAGATTCAAAAGTGACCTTTAAAAACAGGTAGATGGGAAAGACATTGCACCTCTAAGTGAAGGGGTGGGACAAGCGCCTTAGTGGGCACCACTATAAGTAATTAGCTCTGAGGACTCGGTGAGAGGAAACAGCACTTACTCTACCTCTCCTGTGGAGACCACAGACTGGCCAAGCAGCTCTTAGTAATGAGGGAGGAAGTGTTCACCTTCATCATAAACTCTATAAACATGCGGTGGATGATGGAACTAGGAAAATCACAATTTTCAAACATTAATGAGGTAAAATGGTTAGAAAAACCTAACAACAGATGCATTTTCAGATATGGGGGTCAGTGAGATGGCTCAGCAGGTGTTTATACAAAGCCTGGCTACCTGTGTTCAATCCCCAGAACTGTCATGGTGAGAACTGAGTCCTCTGACCTCCACATGCATGCAGTGGCACGTATGTGCCCACAATATTACATGTACATTCACAAACACAAATATGTATGCTAAAAAAGAAAAGGAAAAGTTGTTAGAGAGGTAAAGCTATCAACCCCTGAACTCACTGCTGAATCAGCAGTCTTGGGAATGGCACTGAAGATGTGATGTGGTTTGAATCATAGCACACTGACGCTCAACTATCCATTTAGACACTTGAATCTAAACATGGAGATGGGAAGTAACCAGCCAGTATCAATGCACAGTAAACACAAGATAAATGGAACAAACAAAAAGACAAGGCAAACAGACAAATCCAGACTCTGGAATGTTCTTCAAATATACTCACCCAGTTTCCTTAGCAGGTCAAATACAGAGGGAAGGAAAAGCAGAAAGTAGCAGAGGGGGTAGGCTTGTGGGTACAAGATGCTTAGGTGACTCATCAAGAAATGTCATGTGTGGACCTTTTGGATCCAAATTTTTGGATCCAATAATTACAAAAATGAATTTTTGAGATAATTGGAGGAGTACTTGATCTATATTCAATACTAATTTTATTAAGGAGTAATTGTTATTTTGGTTAGGTGTAATAATGGCACTGTAATTATAGAAGAAAATGCCCATACTTATTTTGAATCTTTTACTGAAGTGTGTAGCAGTGCTGAACTTTTTCAGACTAGAGCAATTTAGGTCAGTGCTGTTGAAAAACAGAAGGTGGGTCTTCAATGAATCCCACCTGTGTGGCAGAGCAGACGCCAGATGGCCAGGTGTGGAAAATGTCAGCGGCACCACAGAATCATAGTGCAGGAGAACGTTCATTCAAACGTGGGTTCCTTAGGTGGGAGAGAATTACAATAATACAGGGAAGAAATGACTAGTGCCTTTGGGAGGCAGAGATGGAGGCCAGCGTGGACTACACAGTAAGACCAGGTGTCAAGAACGAAACAAAACAGGAGGAGGGGAGGGGGAGGGGAAGAGAAAGAAGAACAGCAAGGGTGAGGGAAGATTTCTTCTCATGTTATATGTGTTTTGTCTGTGTGAGGATACCTGCACAGAGCATTTGAACTGAGCACTAAACATTTGAATGTTTTTTTTTTTTTTTTTAACTAAACAGAAAAAGAGTAAAATGCCCAGTATTTTCTAGAATGTGCACGTTTTGAGGTTTTGGGTTGTCAGGTCAAATTGCTCCTATGTTCCAGAAATCATACAAATGTTGGTGATTTATTGTAAAGCCAGGGACACTTCTATCCGATCAGATTCAGACTCACCACCTCCCCATCTCCTTACGTTTCCACACTGATGCTCTGTCCTGTATGTGCAGAGTGAGCAAACACCCTCTGTCCCATTTCCTGCTTGACAGCCCCTTCATCCCCTTACTCACTCAGGACAGTATTCAGTAGATCTTGTAACACATTGTTTAAGCTATTTTAGCCAGGTGGTGGTGGCGCATACCTTTAATCCCAGCACTGGGGAGGCAGAGCCAGGCGGATCTCTGTGAGTTTGAGGCCAGTCTGGGCTACAGAGTGAGTTCCAGGACAAGCTCCAAAGCTACACAGAGAAATCCTGTCTTGAAAAACAAAAACAAAAACAAAAACAAAAACAAAAACAACAAAAAAGGCTCTTTAAAAAAGATTTTAATGTGGATTGGGGGGACGCTGCACCAACTACTTTCCCAGAGAGGCAAGTTTCAAGCCCCAGCACCCACGTGACAGTTCACAGCATCTGTAGCTCAAGCTCCAAAGGACTTGCCACCCTCTTCTGGTCTTTTGTGTTATGTAGACATATGCTGGAAAACACCCAGACACATTTTTTTAACTTTTATTGATTTTTTGTGGATTTCACATCATGCACTCTGTTCCTACTTACCTCCCTGTCCTCTCACATCTGCCCTCTGCCCTTGCAACAGCCCAAAATCAAAACCAAATTTAAAAGAAAAACCAAAAACCCAAAACAAACAAGAAAACAACAAACAAAAAAGAAAGAGAGAGAAAGAAAGGAAGGAAGGAAGGAAGGAAGGAAGGAAGGAAGAAGAAAGAAGAAAGAAAGAAAGAAGGAAGGAAGGAAAGAAAGAAAGAAAGGAGGAAAGAAAGAAAGGAAGGAAGGAAGGAAGGAAGGAAGGAAGAAAGAAAGAAAGAAAGAAAGAAAGAAAGAAGGAAGGAAGGAAAGAAAGAAAGAAAGGAGGAAAGAAAGAAAGAAAGAAAGAAAGGAGGAAAGAAAGAAAGAAAGGAGGAAAGAAAGAAAGAAGGAAAAAAAACTAGAATCTTGTTGTGGAAGCTCTAGTGTGGCCCACTGAGATACATTTAGTCCTTTCATCCTTAGTTGCAAGTAAGAGTCACTGGTCTGGCTCCAGGCCTCTGGCTTCTGCTACACCAATGATAATGGGCTCTCACTGGGGCTTTTCTTGGATATCCTGTTGTCCTGTGTCATGGAGATCCTGCAGTTTTGGATCTGTAGGTTCATCTCTTTCACATGCTCCAGCAGTTCATAGATTAGGTGGATGTTAGGGTGGGCCAACTCATAGCCCTGGTTCTGGGCCTGGGTTGGTCAGCCCTCCACCTTTCCCTCACCATCACTAACCAGGGGAGCTGCCCAGCATTGCCTCGGCTAGTTCATCCAATGTAGCCTGACACAAGGAGGAGGGCTGGCTCTCTCACTCTTGGGCCCTCAGATCTGGGACACACACACTCACTCACATCACCAGGGCCAGCTCTACTGTTTTGCCCAGGCAAAGTGCAGGGCCCTCTCTCCTGATGGCTGTAGGGGCATAAGTGGAGGCATAGGGTCACCTCTCCTGCTCTTATGCCCCCAGAGCTGGCTCACCTGTGTCCCCAACAACAGGGTCAGCTCTAGTGCGCGGCCCAGGTGGAGTGCTGGGCCCACTTTTCTGTATGCTGCAGCTGGTGAGGGGCAGGGCTAGTTCTCTCACTCTTGTTACCCCAACACTAGCTCTGTCACAGGTAGAAAGGGGTGGAGGGGGTTGGCATCTTTCCCTCACCCATGCCACCATATGGCAAATGGGGGCGGTCAGACACACACACATTTTAAAACTGTGTTTATTTCATTTTATTTTATTTGTGTGTTTAAATGTTCCATTGTGTGAGCAGAAGAGGGTGCCAGATACCCTGATTCTGGAGTTACAACTTCTGAGCTGCTGAACTTGGGTGCTGAGACCCAAACTCAAGTTCTCTGAAAGAACAGCAAGTACTCAATGAGTAAGCCGTCCTTCTGGCCGCTCAAGCACATTTGAAGCATATACATTACTTTGTTTTTATTATCCAACTCTTAGAATTTTGCTCTGTGTCTTCTTAATGTCATTCCTGGTTTTAATCTTGGCAACCAAAATTGAGGCAATAGTCTTTGATTACTTTATGGTCTTACTCACCTGTAGATAGATTTTTAAATGTTTTCAGCTGTAAACATATTTATGCACTTGAAGTTCATATGCCTTCATTAGATTTTGACATTTAAATGTAGAAGTTGATACTATGAATTTTATTTAGTAGAAAAGTTCAAACACAAGCAAAGTTTGAGACTCCTCACCTCCACCCATCTTCCACAGTAGAATATGCTGCTGTCTTGTTTATCTTCACTTTCTTGTTATTCAATATTATTTTATCTTTCAAGGCAAAGTTTATAAATGCTGAAATGTACAACTATAAAATTTTGATGCATGAATTTCAAAATGTAACCCATAAACTGCAGAATCTCTCCATTACCTACTAATTGTTTGTTACTGAGGCATTTAAAAGCCTATAATTTATTTATTGAAAGTATCCACTTCGAGCTTGCAGTCAAGCCTGGCATGCTGAGTTTGATCCCTGTCATGATGGAAGGAAGAACCAACTCCTTCAAGTTGTCTTTTGATTTCCAGACCTGTTCACTATGTCGCATTTCCCCTTCACAAAATATGTGTAACAAAAAACATTTTTAGAACACAGTTTTAAATGGTTTTTGTATATTCACATATTTTCATAATTACGACCACTATCAACTTCAGAATATATGTTTCTCCCAACTGATTCCTATAACATTAACAGTCACATCTCACACCCCTCTCCAATTTCTCCCAGAATTCTGGGCAAACACTAACATACTTCCTGTCTCTATAGATTTGATAATTCTATACCTTTTTTATAAGTGAAATCACATATTATGTTTATTTTCAAGACTGTCTTCAAGCACAATGTCTTCAAGTTTCATCTATGTTAAAGTGTGTATCAGTGTGCCAGTTTTCTTTAATGTCAAATATCACTTCTTTCTATAGATTCACCACATTTATCTACTTCTCAGTAGCCTTTGAAGTGTACTTGCATTTTAGTGACGATCAACAAATAAGCTGCTGTTGGTTTTCAAGTATATGTTCTTATGGGATGTGTGTTTTTGTTTCTATTGGACGTAAACCTGTGAGTAAAATTGCTGGGCATTTGATTAGAAAATTCAACACTTTGTAGAACTGACAAACTGTTCCAAAACTGGCTGAATATTTTCACATTCCTCACAGCTGCATGAGAGTTCCAATATCTCCACCTTTCTGCCAAAACTTACTACTGTCTTTTCTTTATATCACAGTCATTCTACAGGGTGTTGCTTATGGTTTCCATTTGCATTTTCACCAGTAGTTAAGAATGTTCACAGTTTTTCATGCTTATTATCCCTTGCATTGTCTTCTCTGGATAAACAACAATTCAAATAGTTTGCCTATCTAAAAAAAAAAAAAAAAAAAAAAGATTATCTTATTTTTATTTATGTATATGTGTGTCTGTATGCATTACATACTCCTGAGTGCTGGTGCCCCCAGAAGTCAGAAGAAGGTGTCAGATCTCCTGGAACTGGAGTCACAAGCTGTTGTGAAATATCCAGTGTGAGTACTGGAAACTGAACTGGAACCCTCTGCAAGAGTAGCACATACCGTTGACTGCTGAGCCTTCTCTCCAGCCCCTACTTAGAAACTATGATTATTTTTTCATAATTGCATTGTAAGAACACATCACATCGTCTAGATACAATTCTCTTATTGGATATGTAATTTTTAAATATTTTCCCAGTCTGTAGGTTCTTTATCTTAGCATTCTTGATTATATTATTTGCAGTCCAAAAGCTTTTACTTTTGACAAAGTCCAATTTATCTATTCTTCTGTCATTTACTTGTCTTATATCTTAGATGCTATTGCTAACTAATCTCATGCAGATCTACTCATTTGCCTTTTAATGGGTACTATTGTTTTATTTCTTTCATTTAGATTAAGATTTATTTTAATTTTTGTGCATGGTATAGGAAATTGGTAAAATTTCATTTTTATGCATATGGACATCCAGTTGTTCCTACTACCATGTGTTGAAAGTGATTCATAACCCAATTCTATGGCCAAATAAAACTTGCACATGTATTTTTTGGTTTCTTCCTGAACTCAATTCTCTATTATTTATTTGTATATATATTCCTATTGCCATACAATGATTACCACATCACCCAACATTTTATTTTGTACATGGCCACCCATTACTCTTTATGGACACCTTGAGGGAACTAAGAGCAGCGATGAGAAGAAGGCCCTAAATTTTTTTGAAGGAGTCTGAGAAGAAATGGCTAGAGGGTAGGGAAAAAAATCTCTCAAGACTACTGTTTTTAAGAGTAGACTAAATTACTACAGAGAGAGAAAGTAACTTATTGCCAACCCTGTGGTTAATTCTGTACACATTTACTGAGAAATCATTCAACAGAAAGCCAGAAATCTGATGTGTGAGAAGATTCATAAACTATAATGACAGGATCTGGTGGTTTGTGATTTAAGTCACAGCAATAGAGGTGAACTCAAAAATATCTTAGCTCTTGGGAGGAGAACAAGAAAGAAGAGGATACTCATCTGTGCACTCATTCATTCGTACAGTGGTGTTTGAATGTTTCTCCATGTTAACTCAAAAATATCTTAGCTCTTGGGAGGAGAACAAGAAAGAAGAGGATACTCATCTGTGCACTCATTCATTCATACAATGGTGCTTGAGTGTTTTCCCATGTTAACACAGGCTAATGAACCTGGGACAGTCTAGACCTACTAGGACAGGCTACAAATTCTTTCCAGAGTTTTGGATTGCAGATAGCTATCCCTTGGAATCCAAAGAGGGTGAACTCCTGAACCACTGCAGAGCCCAAAGTCTGGGATGCTCAAGTTCTTTATATAAAATTGTGTAGTATTTTCAGACAGCCTAAACACATCTTCTAGCATATTTCTAACATGTATGATCCATAGTACCCTGCTGTGGAATACCTTTGCACTGTGTGAATATATGCTGTTGTGATTGGTTTAATAAAGAAGCCAACTGGCCAATAGCTGAACAGAATAAGGTTAGGCAGGAGAGCCAGACTATGAGAATGCTGGGAGGAAGAAGTGCAGAATCTGGAGTCTCCAGCCAGACACAGAGGGAGCAGGAGATGAATGTGCCATGCTAATAAAGGTACCACCATGCTGCAGAGTGTAAATAAGGAATATGGGTTAACTCAAAATGTAAGGGCTAGTTAATAATAAGACTGAGCTATTGACCTAACATTTGTAATTAATATAAGCCTCTGTGCTGGTTATTTGGGAAGCAGTGGTCGAAACATAGAAAAATTCCACCTACAGTACACTATGAATGCAGTGTAAGTAGACAGGAAAATGAAGTTCTGTAGAAGAGGCCACCTTTATAAGCTTAGCTACTGAGAAAACAGTAACCTAAGAATACAAACCAGTTGAAAATAATAGAAAATAGAAAATAATATATTTTCTTGATGGTAAAGAAAGAAAATGATTCATTGGCATTGGGGAACCCATTATGTGGAACCTTTCATAAAAGACTAAATTCATTAACTATTTTAGAGGTACCCAGTGCGTATATGCTTTAAGCTCAGTTATGGTAAAGCAAAAGAAGTCATTAGAAGCTGTTATGACAAACATGCAGTTGGAGAATTATTGAACTTTGGTTAATGGCATATTGACCAGGAATATGAGATGATTAACATAGATTAATTTAATCTCAAAACAGCGTCCTAAAAATAATTATGTCGTCAAATGTCAGGCATGGTGGTACACACCTTTAATTCCAGCACTTGGGAGGCAGAGGCAGGTGGATTTCTGTGTGTTTGAGGCCAGCTTTCTCTACAGGGAAAGTTCCAAACCCTGTCTCAAAACACCAAAAAGAAAAGACAAAAAAAGATATCATCTAATAATGTACGTTAAATCTCTAGAATTTTCCATACCTTTTAGTATCTGCTGAAGATAGTGATTTTTGCTCCATTGTGTAGGAAGAACACACACACACACACACACACACACACACACACACACACACACACACACATTTTTACAAGGTTAGAAAAGAAACTTACACCTTAGAAAGGCTGTAACAGAATGTCTGAGGCTGTAAAAGTTTTAATATTTGCATTGAAAATGACTCCACTTTTTCCCAAAGACCAACCCTCGTTATAAGTGTTCTTTGCATGAGCTTTGCCCAGGGCATAGTCATGGAACTATCAGTCACAGCAAGGACTGTATGGCTCAGCCCCATACATTGTGCTGAATACTTGGCTTGACAAAGTGTCTGAAGACATAACAAATATAACAGCCACAGTCAAATTACAGGCTGTAAAAAATATTGCAGTATGAATTATTTGTCAAGAAATAAAAGATGCATTGTAATTTGCCAAGAAACAACTGTCTAATGTGCTTTCTCTTTTTTTAAAAAAAATGTGCTTGCTTGCAAAATATTTGGAAAGTAAATTATGTATTACTATTGCTTGCTTGCTAATTGTCAGTAATAATCCCTTTCAATTACCATGGTGAAGTAGGTCAGCCAATTTTTAGTGCTTATGAAACTTGCAATTTAGAGCAAGACGGCTTATCAGCAAGTTAGATTTTAATCCAATTGAGCAAGTGCTCTTCCTTTCGGTATTCTGAACCTAAACACGAATCCCAACTTGCTGAGGATGACATCTGGAAGCAATGCATTACTGCATAAGTTCACACCTGTTTGTGATGATGGTCGTCCAGCTTCAAGATTTTGACTATGATTTAGAGATAATTTTTTTGTATTTATAGAAATTTTAACTAAATATTTTGTTAGCCATATATATTTTATCCCATTTCCCATTTTAATTCACCTAAACTTTTCTTTGGATATTTCATATTTATTTGCCAGCTTAGAAATTTGAGATTATCTTTGTATATTTTGAATAAGATGATTGTCCTCATACCCTATACCTCCACATAGGGCCCAACCAGTTTTTCTAGCATCTTGGCCATTTACATAATTCATCTCTCATAGTCATTGAAGAACCTAAGAATGTTATAATGGTGTTGACAATAATAAGGATTGTGTAGTAGAACTGGTGGGGACTGAGCTAAGGCACTATAATGGGAATAGAAAGGAAGAGAACGTTTTAAGAACATTTGTGGGTAGCAGTGAAGTAACACAGAATGGCTCCTGTGTGAATGCAGGAAAAGAAAGAACTCCCAGGATTCTGGCTTAGTCTAATACGTACATTAAGAAAGAGGGGAATATTCAAGAATAGATTGGAGAGGAAGGAAATACTTGACTTGCTATACAGTTAAGGGACCTTTGAGTAAAGACATCAGTTTTGAGTTGCAATAGGGTCAGTGGATAGTTTAGGAAAGCTCTCAGGACTAATTTGAAGCTGTAAAGCTCATTAGTATACATTGGAAAAGAGATGTTACTGGATATGGAATACATGTAATAGGCTTTAGTACTTGTACAAAGTGGAAAACTGGTTTAAAGGCCACCAACTTCTTGCTGGCTTGATGGTGTTGAAGGTAATATAAAAGTAAGAGAATCTAGTGTTAAATGGGTGACTCTTTTTAATTCAAGCTTTATCATCCAATTGAATGACTTCAGACTTTAGCGCTCTGTGTGTGTGTGTGTGTTCATGTATTCATGTCCTTGTCTCTTGTCTTCCTACTGAAACAAGATTATGAAGTGGTTTGCCTATTTTACCTCAATGTCTATAATCCAGAGATCACCTGACTCAGCTTTCCCTACATGTGAGAACCCTGAGGTCCAGGGAGCTTTCCTGGCAGACTAAAGACATCTCTGCTAAGAAATATTGTTCAGGACAACGACCCACACTATTTAATCTGATTTCATCACTCTTATTACAAGTCTTCTCTTATATTTGGCAAACTGGGGAAGATTCAAAGCTCATACTCCCTTTTGACTTCAATTTTAATTTTTGTAAGTATATCTGGGCCTTTTGAATATCAAAGTATCCCTTGTCCAAAAACTGAAGAATAAATGGAAACTTTCAGCAAGCTTGATGTTTTATGATTAAGCCTACTTTAGGTTTTACAAATTCCCTATTCCACAACAGTATGATGTCTTTGCATTAAAAAGGGGGTGGGGAGACAGATTTAAGTCATCTTCCATTTCTGCCTTTTATGACAGCAATCTTTTAAAGGTTGAGCAGAGTTACCCCACACCTGCTTCTTTTAAACTGAAAGGGACCCAGCTGCACTCTGTGGGGAAATCACATAGACGCCTGAAGATTTTGTCAATTTACAGCCAAGCTTGGCTAGAGAAAAGTGGGCAGCTGATTTGGGGAGATAGAGAGTAAGTCCATTTACCTGAAGATGAGCCTGGCCTTGCTGAGGAGACCACAGATAATGAGGAAAGCTTCCTTTGCTTTTGTGGGAGAAATCTAGATTCTGTAACATCAATCAAGACAGTTTTATCTGATTGCTAAGTTTCAAGAGAAGCAGTGAACATTTAAAATAGCTGCAGAGAAAGAGAAAAGAGAGAGAGAAGGTACAATCATCCTTTGATACGTAAAGTTGGAAACCAAAGCAGTAATGACAGGAATTAACATTAAGATTTAATGCCAGGGAGTTAAAGCAGGAGTCTAGCCTAACTGTTTAAGAACAAAGCATTTCCTCTTAGGTTTTCAGGCCTGCCAGAGCTTATAACGCCCATAGAAGAGAAATGGCGGCTGGTGCGAGCAGCCTGGGCTAACAACATTCAGTACTTTACAACTGAATTTTTAAAAGTCTCATTAAGAGTAAACCCACATCATATATACTCTGAGATGTTCAATGAATGTGGATTAAAGTCACCTGCAACATGCTTATTGGATGGTTTCTGTGTATTTCCTCGTCTACCTGCAGGCTATAAGCTGTAAGGAACCCACATGCAGTGTGGGCACATGGGACACCATCAAAGAATAATTGAGAAACCACTTCATTTCTTCCATCAAATTACACACACATGTAATGTGTGCAAAAAAGATGATATTAACTTGTCTTTAGTAACCTGGTTCTCATGGGTAGTTATCTGTCCACCTGTCTAACTCATCATTGTTGCCTGGAGGGAATGATGCAGTTAAGAGGATTCAGGAGAAATGTAGCATGCGGGACAAAATGCTTGGGATTGGAGGGAATGTTGAAAAGGAAACAGGAGTTGAATGACAGGCTGCATAGGCAGCAGATAGGACCTCGCTTGATCGACTTTGCTTAAATGTTTGTAAAAACACCAATCATGTGTAAAGATATGCTGAAGTGTAAATCATCTTTGTTGTGCTCCCTACTCTAAACTGAGTCTCTAAACTTACACACCTGAGCTCTTCAAGCCCACATAGTAATGACAAGTTGCTGTCCTGGTTCCAGGGCCACAGAGCTTCTGGAAATAGGCATTGAGTTTCACATCTGTATAGAAAGAAGAGCTCAGGTAGAGACTCAGAAGTTCACCTTTAACTGCAGCCTCTCAGCTGACATCTGAAGGAAATGGGCATAAAAAGAAGTTCTCGATGAAGGGAACAAGATGGGGAAAATGCAAAGATACAGAGATCCTGTAAGCATGCTCAGTAATGCAGAGACCATGCTGACACAGGAGAGAGACTCCTGAATGGTTGAGCATGAGAAAGAAGAGGAAAGAGAAGCCATTGTCTGTTTAGAATGTAGAGATCTGTTTTCAAGGAAAAGCATCAGATCCATTTTATTGAGGCTGAGTGGCTTTTATACCACTCCTTCCTCTACAGAAGACACTGCAATGCCTGCACTCTGACAGCTTCTCCAGCAGCTAGCCATGTTTAGAGAACCACGTGCAGGGCATCCATGTGGACACCAGGTGGACCCTGATCCAGAGGAGGGAAGAGACACACTCTTGTAAACAGTCGCATTTTATAACTTCTCATGACCCATCTTGTTCTAAAGGGGACAAGTGGGGAGTATTTCTGAATATTAAGAAACCCTGCCCCACACCTCTCAGAGTCACCCCACATTGTGTACTTTACACTTCCTTTTGCTTCAACACAGAGGACTTAGTGCTCTTCACATTCTTGCCTGTCACTAACAGAGAACCAGTCAGGATTGTCTCAGAAATGCTGAGGATTGTCCTTGTTGGAAACCAATTCTGGAAGCACTACTATAAGGATATTTTCCTCCTCCCCCATCTTGTCTTCTGCTAAATCTTCCATGGCAACAACAAGACAATATCCTTCTGCCCTGAACTTGGCCTCTCCTCCATGTTACACTCTCTAAAGGAACAAACAGGGCCTATTTCTTTTTCACTCTCTTTATGGGCTAATTTTCATGGAATTTATGTCATTTGAAGTTTATGAAAATGTTCTAAATATTGAAGATTCTCACAATAGTGCATTACTGACCAGGAATTCTCACAGTGAATGCCTGGTGAAGAGATAGGGACTTCTTAAGCAAATAATCTGCTAAATTAATGAACGTCCTAAATTACAAACCCCCTGAATACCAACTGCAGAAATAAAACCACTCTCTGACCTGAACCTAGTAAATGAAGAAGTCTGCTGTGCATAATTTACAGCAGAGCTATGAATAAAAAAATAGTTCCTTAAAAGGTAGAGAAAACACTAAACAGTCTGGTTGTAGAAGCAGAATCACTGTTTTACTTCAGTTCTTATTTATTTTAATATTGTCTTATGGGTGACTTAATTATTTTATCTTTATTACAGTTTTGCTCTCAATTGCTCAATAAGCCTGCTTGATATAACATTATATTTTGCCAGTTGGGTGGTAAGAGTGATTGGAAAAGCATGCTGTCATGTTGTTATTGTATAAATGTGTGTTTCCTTAAAGGTGTAGCGTACAGTTGCATAGATATATAGCTGTCATTAGTGCTACTGCTAACCTAATTGGTCCTCTTGTCCAAAATGTTAAGTTATTTCAAAGGTAGTAACTCAATAGCTGTAGAAATGTAGAAATGGGAAATGGTATTCACTAAATGTCAGTCACCAATGGTAAGTGCATCAGCCTGGAGATCTGCCATACACAGGAGCACCTATAGCTAATCATGTGGTATTGTGGACTCAGAATCTCCTAAATATGTTCCTACCACAGATGGTGGGCAAGGAAAGATGCAAGGAACATATGCCTATGAACTTGACTGTAGCAATGGTGTCCTTGGTGTTGGCATATGTTCAGTGTCATTTAATTGAGAACATATTAAATATGATATGAAATATTTGTGTATCAATTGCAAATTAGTAAATTTGTTAAAAAATAAAATTTAAATAAACAAACCAGTATTTGCCAATGAGAGTAGTTTTGCCATGCCCTCCCCCAGCATACTTGTTAATACCTAGAAATATTTTTGATTATCAAGATTAGGGGAAGCAGAGGTAGTGGTATTTAGGGAGCAGAAGCCAGGAATATTGCCATACAGTTCATAATGCAAACCCATTTGAGCAAATTGTTAATTGGCCTCAAATGGTATAGAGCTGCTGTTGAGGAATCCCACATTAACGTGACGGACACCAACCTAGACTTCTGGGTATTTAGAAGGAAAGAGAGCATTAGTCAGTTTTTGTTTGTTTGTTTGAGACTGTCTCACCCATCAGCCTAGATATCCTTCTGCCTCAGCCTCCCAATGCTGGGATTACAAGCATGAGCCAATGAACTATTCATACCTGGTTTTCTTGTCAAATTATTCTGTAGACTTTTGCTCTGAGCAAACATTTTGTCTACATCAGCCAAAAGGAATAGGGAACTCACCTTCTTAGCACTCTGCAAGCAATCAATTTTTCTTTTTCAAAGAAAGTGCAAGGGACTTCAACAGATGTGACCTGTCCACAGAGATGTAATCTGAAGAGAAAGTAGGGTAGAATACACACTGCAAGATTGCTCCTATGAGGAGTTTGGACCCAGATGGACTGAAAGAATTGCAGAGATGAGAAAAAAAGATCCTATCCTGCTTTTCATGCTGGTTCTATTAATGAAAACATATTTAAAATTCCAACTTATATCTGTTATTTTGGGACTCTGAGGGTGAACACTTGCTGGGATTGAATGATTAAGAGAATAATTGAAAGAAAGGCATCTAATTAGGGTGTTCACATATTGTATTGCTATGTCAAACTATGCAGATCATGACTACAGTGGGCAAGATTTGATCTTTATTCTTTTTAACTCTGAGTCAGCTTACTTGATGAAGTTCTTCAGGAAAATCCTAACATACAAAGTAGCCACTTCATTATCTTTCATTTCCTTTCAAGTTCAAGATTTCTTATTTCTGTGTTCTTTAGTGCTATTTATTTATTTAAGATTTTTTTTTTCAAACTGCACTTTCCTTCTGTCTATAGTGATACATGATACACTAAAATTCTGGGGATCCACCACAGCAAAGAAAGAGCATATTAAGCTTAAAAAATATTTTTTCATCTTCATCATTATTATCATTATTATTATTATTATTATTATTATTATTATATTTGTGTTTTAATTTTACACATCAGACTTGGGTTTCCCTGTCTTCCCCACTCCCGCACCCACCCTCACCTTCCTCCCACCCCCTCCCCTCCATTCCCATCTCCTCCAGCACCAAGACTCCCTTGGGGATTCATTTAAACCTAGTGGATTCAGTACAGGCAGGTGCTGTGGATATTGCTCTGTAAGAGAGATTTGTCCTGACTGGGCCAGGCAGGAAAGCTCTAACTACAGGCAGGTCCCATACCCTCGCTCCAGCTGAGCAAAGTGTCCCTGAGTAGCCCAAGGTTCCAAACAGCCAGCTCATGCACTAAGGACAGGTCCTGGTCGCACAGCCTGGATGCCTCCCAAACAGTTCAGGCTATTCAATTGTCTCACTTATCCAGAGGGCCTGATCCAGCTGGGGGCTCCACAGCCTCTGGTTCATGATTCATGTGCTTCCATTTGTTTGGCTATTTATCCCTGTGCTTTTTCCAATCTTGGTCTCAACAATTCACGCTCTTACAGTCCCTCCTCTTTCTTGACAATTAGACACCTGGAGCTCCACCTGGGGCCTGGCTGAGGATCTCTGCATCCACTTCCATCAGTTATTGGATGAGAGTTCCAGCACGACTGTTAGAGTGTTTAGTCATCTGATCACCAGACTAGGTCAGATCAGGCTTTCTCTTGACCATTGCCTTCTACAGAGGATGTATCATTGGGTATTTCTGGGGACCTCTCCAGCACTCTGCCTATTCCTGTTCTCATGTGGTCTTCATTTATCATGGTCTGTTATTCCTTGTTCTCCATTTCTGTTTTTGATCCAGCTGGGATCTCCTGTTCCCCTAAGCTTTCTTTCCCTCAAACCTTACTCCCACTGTCATCTAGGTTGTTCATGTAGATCTCATCCATTTCTCTGTCATTGGGTGATCCCTGGGTCTTTCCTACAGTCCCATTTTCTAGATAGCCTGCCTGGAGTTGTGTAGCAGTCTAGTCATCTTTGTTTTACATCTAGTATCCTCCTATGAGTGAGTACATACCATGTTTGTCCTTCTGAGTCTGGGTTACCTCACTCAGGATGATTTTTTCTAGATCCACCCATTTGCCTGCAAACCTCATGATGTCATGGTTTTTCTCTGCTGAGTAGTACTCCATTTTGTACATGTACCATATTTTCTTTATCCATTCTTCATTTGAAGGGCATCTAGGTTGTTTCCAGGTTCTGGCTATTACAAACAATGCTGCTATGAACATAGCTGAGCAAATGCCCTTGTGGTATGACTAAGCATTCCTTGGGTATATGCCCCAGAGTGCTACAGCTGGGTCTTGGGGGAGATGGATTCCTAATTTACTAAGGAAGCGCCATATTGATTTCCAAAGTGGCTGTACAAGCTTGCATTCCCACCAGCAGTGGAGGAGAGTTCCCCTTGCTCCACATCCTCTCCAGTATAAGCTGTCTTCTGTGTTTTTGATCTTAGCCACTCTGACAGGTGTAGGGTGATATCTCAGAGTCGTTTTGATTTGCATTTCCTGGATAATTAGGGATGTTGAGCAATTCCTTAAATGTCTTTCAGCCATTTGAACTTCCTCTGTTGAGAATTCTCTGTTTAGTTCTATAGCCCATTTCTTAATTGGACTGGTGGGCATTTTGTTGTCTAATTTCTTGAGTTCTTTATATATTCTGGATATCAGCCCTCTGTCAGATGTGGGGTTGGTGAAGACTTTTCCCATTCTGAAGGCTGTCATTTTGTCTTGTTGACCATGTCCTTTGCTCTACAAAAGCTTCTCAGTTTCAACAGGTCCCATTGATTGATTATTTCTCTCAGTGTCTGTGCTACTGGTGTTATATTTAGAAAGTGATCTCTGGTGCCAATGTGTTCAAGACAACTTCCTAATTTCTCTTCTATCAGGTTCAGAGTAACTGGATTTATGTTGAGGTCTTTGATCCACTTGGACTTAAGTTTTGTGCATGGTGACAGATATGGATCTATTTGCAGCCTTCTACACATTGACATCCAGTTATGTCAGCACCATTTGTTGAAGATGCTTTCTTTTTTCCATTGTACATTTTTGGCTTCTTTGTCAAAAATTATATGTTCATAGGTGTGTGGGTTAATGTCAGGGTCTTCAATTTGATTCCATTGGTCCACATGTCGGTTTTTATGCCAGTACCAAGCTGTTTTTATTATGGTAGCTCTATAGTAGAGCTTGACATCAGGGATTGTGATGCCTCCAGAGGTTGTTTTATTGTACAGGATTCTTTTGGCTATCCTGGGTTTTTTGTTTTTCCCTATGAAGTTGAGTATTATTCTTTCCAGATCTGTGAAGAATTGTGTTGGTAATTTGATGGGGATTGCGTTGAATCTATAGGTTGCTTTTGGTAATATCAGCATTTTTACTATGTTAATCCTGCCTATTGATGAGCATGGGAGATCTTTCCATTTTCTGACATCTTCTTCAATTTCTTTTTTCAGGGACTTAAAGTTCTTGTCATATAGGTCCTTCACATGCTTAGGTAGAGTAACCCCAAGGTATTTTATATCATTTGTGGCTATTGTAAAGGGTGATGTATCTCTGATTTCCTTCTCAGCCTGTTTGTCTATTGTATATAGGAGGGCTACTGATTTTTTTTTTAGTTGATCTTGTATCCTGGTATGTTGCTGAAGGTTTTTATTAGCTGTATCAGTTCCTTGGTTGAAGATTTGGGGTCACTCATGTATACTATCATGTCATCTGCAAATAGGGAGAGCTTGACTTCTTCCTTTCCAATTTGTATCCCCTTAATCTCCTTATGTTGTCTTATAGCTCTGGCTAGAACTTTAAGTACTATATTGAATAAGTATGGGGAGAGGGGACAGCCTTGCCTTGTTCCTGATTTTAGTGCTATTGCTTTGAGTTTCTCTCCATTTAATTTGATGTTGGCTGTTGGCTTGCTGTAGATTGCCTTTATTATGTTTAGGTATGTTCCCTGTATGCTTGATCACTCCAATACCTTTATCATAAAGGGGTGTTGGATTTTGTCAAATGCCTTTTCTGCGTCTAGTGAGATGATCATGTGGTTTTTTTTTCTTTGAGTTTGTTTATATGCTGTATTACATTGAGGGACTTTCGTATGTTGAACCACCCTTGCATCCCTGGGATGAAGCCTACTTGATCATGGTGGATAATTGTTTTGATGTGTTCTTGGAGTCTGTTTGCCAGAATTTTATTGAGTATTTTTGCATCAATGTTCATGAGGGAGATCAGTCTGTAGTTCTCTTTCTTTGTTGCATCTTTGTTTGGTTTAGGAATCAGGGTAATTGTAGCCTCATAGAAGGAGTTTGGAAATATACCTTCTGCTTCTATTGTGTGGAACAATTTACAGACTATTTGTATTAAGTCTTCTTTGAAGATCTGGTAGAATTCTGCAGCGAAACCATCTGGTCCTGGGCTTTTTTTAGTTGGGAGACTTTTAATGACTGATTCTATTTCCTTAGGGGTCATTGGACTATTTAAATGGTTTATCTGGTCTTGATTTAATTTAGGTATGTGGTACCTATCCAGAAAATTATCCATTTCTTTTAGATTTTCCAGTTTTGTGGAGTAGAGGTTTTTGAAGTATGACCTGAGGATTCTCTGGATTTCCTCATTGTCTGTTGTTATGTCCCCATTTTCATTTCTGATTTTGTTAATTTGGATGCTCTCTCTCTGTCTTTTGGGTACTTTGTATAAGAGCGTGTCTATCTTGTAGATCTTTTCAAAGAACCAACTCTTTGTTTCATTACTCCTTTGTATTGTTCTCTTTATTTCTATTTTATTGATTTCAGCTCTCAATTTGATAATTTCCTGGCATCTGTTCCTCTTGGGAGACTTTGCTTCTTCCTGTTCAAGGGCTTTCAGGTGTGCTGTCAAGTCACTAGCATGAGATTTCTCCAGCTTCTTTATGTGGGCATTTAGTGCTATGAATTTCCCTCTTAGCACTGTTTTCCTAGTATCCCATAAGTTTGAGTATGTGGTGTATTCATTTTCATTGATCTCTACAAAGTCTTTAATTTCTTTCTTTATTTCTTCCTTAACCCATTGATGATTCAGTTGAGCATTATTCAGTTTCCATGAGATTGTAGGATTTCTCTAGTTTTTTTTTTTTGTTGTTGAAATCTAACTTTAAACCATGATGGTCCAATAGAACACAGGAGTTTATTCCAATTGTTTTGTATCTGTTGAGATTTGCTTTGTGGCCAAGTATGTGGTCGATTTTAGAGAAGGTTCCATGGGGTGCTGAGAAGAAGGTATATTCTTTTTGGTTCGGGTGAAATGTTCTGTAGATATCGATTAAATCCATTTGAGCCATAACATCAGTTAAGACCATTATGTCTCTCTTAAGTTTCAATTTGGCAGATCTGTCCAGAGGTGAAAGTGGGGTGTTGAAGTCTCCCACTATTAATGTGTGGGGTTTTATATGTGATTTAAGCTTTAGTAATGTTTCTTTTACATATGTGGGTGCCCTTGTGTTTGGGGCATAAATGTTCAGAATTGAGACCATCTTGGTGGATCTTTCCTGCGATGAGTATGTAATGTCCTTCATCCTCTCTTTTGATTGATTTTAGTTTGTAGTCTCTTTTGCTGGATATTAGGATGACTACACCAGCTTTCTTCTTAAGACCATTTGATTGAAAAGTCTTTTCCCAGCCTTTTATTCTTAGGAGGTGTCTGTCTTTGAATTTGAGGTGTGCTTCTTGTATGCAGCAGAAAGATGGGTCCTGTTTTTGTATCCATTCTGTTAGTCTGTGTCTTTTTATAGGTGAATTAAGTCCATTGATATTAAGGGATACTAATGACCAGTGATTGTTCGTTCCTGCTATTATTTTTAATTTTTGGTGGTAGCATGTGTGTACTTCTCTTCTTTGGGGTTTACTGCTGTGGTGGTATCTATTGCCTGTGTTTTTATGGGTGTATCTGCCTTTCTTAGGTTGGAATTTTCCTTCTAGTGCTTTCTGTAGGGCTGGGTTTGTGGATAAGTATTGTTTAAATCTGGTTTTGTCTTGGAAGGTCTTGTTCACTCCATCTATGATGACTGAAAGTTTTGCTGGGTATATTAGTCTAGGCTGGCATCCATGGTCTCTTAGTGTCTGCATTATATCTGTCCAGGTCCTTCTGGCTTTCAAAGTCTCCATTGAGAAATCGGGTGTTATTCTCATGGGTTTGCCTTTATAAGTCAATTAGCCATTTTCCTTTGCTGCCCTTAATATTTTTTTTTATTCCATATGTTTAGTTCTTTAATTATTATGTGTCAAGGGGACTTTTTTGGGGGGTCTAGTCTGTTTGGTGTTCTATAGGCTTCTTGTATCTTCATAGGCATTTCCTTCTTTATGTTGGGAATGTTTTCTTCTATGATCTTGTTAAATATATTTTCTGTGCCTTTGAGTTGTTATTCTTCTCCTTCCTCTATCCCTATTATTCGTAGGTTTGGTCTTTTCATGGTGTCCCAAATTTCTTGGATATTTTGGGTCATGACTTTGTTGTTTTTAGTGTTTTCTTTGACTGGTGGATCTATTTCTTCTAACGTATCTTCAACACCAGAGATCCTCTCTTCCATCTCTTGCATTCTGTTGGTTATACTTGCATCTGAAGTTCCTGTTTGTTTACTCAGATTTTCTATTTCCAGCATCCCTTCTGCTAGTGTCTTCATTTTTTCTATTTCCCTCTTCAGGTCTTGGACTGTTTCCTTGCTTTTTCATGATTTTCTTTCAAGGACTTACTGTTTTCTTCTGCTTTAATTTTCCTTTCCTCTAGTTTTTCATAGCATTCTTCCCATTTTTTGTTTGTCTGTTCCTCCACCTTATTTTTGATTTCCTCTATTTAAGGCTCTAGCCTCTTCATGATGTTACTTATAAGGTTGTTTTCTTCTGCTTCTTCCATTCCGTGGTGATGTTCAGGTCTAGCTGTTGGAGAAGGGCAAGTTTCTGGTCATGCTGTATTGCTCTATTTTTTTTTTCTATGTACTTCTGCCTTGGTGTCTGCCCATCTCCTTGTGGGTTCGTTCTTGGTCTTATCAGTATACTTGGTCCAGACAGAGCTGACAGATTTAGGGAGCTCTCTCTGGTCCAGATGGAAGCTCTGGGCCGAATTGTAGCTCTGGTCCAGATGAGAGTGTTAGCTGGATAGGAGCTGGGGGGCTAGACTCTGAGTCTCAGGAAGTTCCTGGGGTCTCCTCATTTTGTCCAGATGGGAGCTCCTCTTGTCCAGATGGGAGTTCTGGGACAGGATGGAAACTCTGGTCCAGATGGGAGCTCCTCTTGTCCAGATGGGAGTTCTGGGACAGGATGGAAACTCTGGTCCAGATGGGAGTTCCTAGGCAGATGGGAGCTGGGCACTGGTCTCTGAGTGTCAGGAATTGGCTCAGGTCTTGGGCAAATGGGTGTGGGGGCAGGGTGTGGAGACTGCAGGGTCTGCCTGCAGTCTTGGAAAAGGGGAACCTTCCTGTAGGGCCTGTCGAATGGCCGGAAACTGGGACCAAGTTGGGCAGGTCCTCCCGGGATGGCTGGTGCCCAGGGATGGGACCCAGAGGGGGTTGCTTCTCTGACTACAACCCAGGCACTCACTTCTGGTCCAGATGGGAGTTCCGGGGCAGGATGGAAGCTGGGGGCTGGTTTCTAAGTCTCAGGAAGTGGTTGGGGTCTCTAGCAGATGGGTGTGGGGGCAGGGCGTGGAGGTTGTAGGGTTCATCAGAGAGTCTTAGAGAGGGGGAACCTTCCTGGTGGGGATGGGGGGTCCTGCCCTATGGCTAGAACCTGGGGCCCAGTTGGGCAGGTCTTCTTTGGAGTGACTGGTGCCCAGGGCTGGGACTCAGGTGTGAGCTTCTCTGGGTGTGACCCCAGGCACTCACCTCTGGTCCAGGTGGGAGTTCCAGTGCAGGATGGAAGCTGGGGCCTGGTCTCTGAATCTCAGGAAGTGGCTGGGGTCTTGGGCAAATGGGTGTGGGGGCAGGGTCTGGAGACTGCAGGATTTGCCTGCAGTCTTGGAAAAGGGGAGCCTTCCCGCAGGGCCCCGAAAAAAATATTTTAAAGGATGATATTTTTAGATCAACTCTACCTTTATAAATTTTATCTCTTTTACTGAGCCCTGAAATTGATGCAGTCAGTCAGGTTCTGAATTTGGCTCAAACAGGCTAACATGTTGGCTTTGACACCTTGTTATTTACTTAACAAAGCAATATTGCTGATGTGCCTGTTAATATTAACCTTCAACTTGACACAATTTAAAACAACCTGGGAAGAGAGCCTTGGCCCCTGGGCACTTCTGTCTTGACTAATTGAGGAGGGAAGACCAACCTGATTCCGGGTGGTTCCGTTTCCTGGCTAGGCCCGGGACTGTGAGAGGGAAAGAAAGCCAGCTGGCAGGAAGCAGCAGCAGTCCGACAGCATGCTGGCATTTATTTCGCTCTGCTCTTGACTGTGGCTGTGATGTAACTAACTGTTGGACTTCCTGGACTTTCCTTCAATGATTGACTGTGACCTGGAATTGTAGGCCAAAGAAACTCTTCCCCCCTGAAGTCACTTTTTGTCGGGGTTTGGGTTAGTTTGGTTTTTTTCCTTCATAGCGACAGAGAGAAAACTAGGACAGTTGGCTTATGCATCAGACAAACAATGAGACTGAGGCAGAGGAGCAAATCAGGAAAAGTGGATTCAAGAATCCTTACCACAGCCGGGCAGTGGTGGCGCACGCCTTTAATTCCAGCACTTGGGAGGCAGAGGCAGGCGGATCTCTGTGAGTTCGAGGCCAGCCTGGTCTACAAATTGAGTTCCAGGAAAGGCGCAAAACTACACAAAGAAACCCTGTCTCGAAAAACAAAAACAAACAAACACACAAGAAAGAATCCTTCCCACAGTGAAGAAGCAAGGCTCTGCTGTGGACAAGCAGAGCAGGGCGAGTCCTTGTTCCGCTGCTAACAGGCACATTCTGAAGCTTGCTGGTCATTTGTTAAGTCTTCTGTACATTGCTCTGAGTATCTAAATGTCACAGGCCCCCAGTAATGAGAGATGTTTAGTGTGTGATGCAATGGAAGAGAAAAGTGCCCCAATTCATGTAGAAGCTACTTAATGTCACCACCATTATCAAGGCTCAGGCTTTGTCCATGATCCCTACCTTCCAATCTTCTATTACTGTCCACCTTCATGAAATTTAGCCATGGCAGCCTTGTCCTTCCTACTGTAGATCACTTAGGTCTGGGACACTCACTACACTGGACAATGACTCTCAGAGTGCACTTCGTATTCAGTGAGATAGCATTACCTGGAAATCAATTCTCAAGTAAACTCTGATTTCTTGAATCAGGGGAGCTTCTTAAAGGTCAGTTAGTATAATGCTACCAACTGCATGTTAACCAGTAATAGTTATAAAATAAAACAGACCACTCTCAAAGTTGTTATTGGAATAGTAAACCATATGATCCTAAGTATTACTCTGCTTGAAGAAGTAAAAAGTTTAATAGAAGCAAATAAATTTCAGATTCATAGATTAAAGTTTTTAAGAATAGAAAAAGAATTACTCTGCTTGAAATATAAAAAGAATTAACAGAGGCAAGTAAGTTCAGGCATCTATGTTAGATCTTTAAAAATAGAAACAAAATGCTATACTTGAAAACTAATCAGTAAAAGCAAGTACCTGTAGGGTTTCTGGGTTCCTTTCTTCCCTGAGCTTGTCTCAAAAACATTCAGGCTCCCCAATTTCCTCAGGTCTTTCTTTTCAAGTGGAAAGTATATAAATGTTCTGTTGGTATGAATATCTCCTGATGTGTCATATCTGCACTCTGTTATAATACAGTTTATTGCCAAGATTTCTGAGTTACACCACGTCCACCTGAACCCTTTCAAAACGATTAGTACATTGGTTCTCAACAGTAGCAGTTTTGGTCCCCGGAACTATTTGACAACTTCTGGAGATATTTTTCCTCGGCTCAGCTGAGATGAGTTTGCTTGCCCCTGGGAAACAGTAGAGACTAAAGATGTTGATGAACCTTCTGTCCTGTACAGAACTGCCCCCAAAAGAAGACTTCTTTGGCCCAAAAGCCAACAGAGGCATTCCTGAGAAATACTTCATCAGGAAATCAAGTATTTAATGATGCTTTCTGTGTAGTCACTCACACTGAAACCCAGTAGACTCGCCCTCTTTGTAATTCCAAGACTGACCACCTTGCCAGGCACAAAGCACAGTGAATGGGTGAATCTGAGCCAGTAAAGGAGTTCAGGGGAAGCTTGGAGGCAGGGCACTGTGTAGCATGAATGAGGCCTGAGGTTTGACTTCTACCCCTGCGCCTGGGGCACGGGCATTACAATGAAACAGCAGCAAACCCTAGCTAGTGATAAAACACCTGAACACAATGGAGGAGGAAGGTTGGAAATGACTTTGGATGACCACAGCAGACAACAAGCCAGGTAGGAGGACAAGACAGCTCAGAGGACAGGAGCAAGGCATGTGTGGCCACGCTCCTTGAGGGACAGTTCCGCACATTTACCCACATGACTCTACCTCCAGGTCTCACGGACTCCCTAATCCACCCTAAGCACAGCCACAGCCAGACAGCAAGAGCCAGACATTCTCCAATGGTGGCACAGAAGATGTAAGCTTTCATTTTTCCACACTAGGATTTTCTTTTTCTGATATTTTAAATTTAATTTTTTTCTTTTTTATTTAATATTTTATAATTAACTTGACTTCACATATCAGCCACAGATTCCCCTGTCCTCCCTGCTCCCATCCCCCATCCTTATCCACAATCCACCCCCCATTCCCATCTCCTCCAAGGCAAGGTTTCCCCTGGGAGTCAGCCCAGCCTGGTAGACTCAGCCAAGGCAGGTCCAGTCCCCTTCTCCCTACACCAAGGCTGAGCAAAGTGTATCAGCATAGGCTCTAGGCTCCAAAAAGCCAGCCCATGCACCAAGGACAGGTCCCAGCTCCACTGCCTAGGGGCTTCCCAAACAGTTCAAGCTCATCAACTGTCTGACTTATCCAGAGGGCCTGGTCCAGTTCCATGGGGGCTCTTTAGCCATTGTTTCACAGTTCATGTGTTTCTACTAGTTTGGCTATTTGTCCTTGTGCTTTTTCCAATCATGGTCTCAACATCTCTTGCTTATACAATCCCTCCTCTCTCTTGCTGATTGGACTCCTGGAGCTCCACCTGGGGTTCAGACACTGGATGAGAGTTCTATTATTACAGCCAGGGTGTTCAGCCATCCGATCATCAGAGCAGGTCAGCTCAGGCACTCTCTTGATCATTGCCAGTAGACTATAGTGGAGGTATCTTTGTGGATTTCTGGGGACCTCTATAGCACTCTGCTTCTTCCTATTCCCCTGGAGTCTTCAATTATCATGGTTTCTCCTTCCCTGTTCTCCCACTCCTCTCCTGATCCAGCTGGGACCTCCCACTCCCCTAAGTTCTCTTTCTCTCGACCCTTGCACTCCATTACCCCACCCCCAGTTTTCTTATGTAGATCTCAGAAGCGAACTGAATACCCTGACATTAATCCACATACCTATGAACATATGATTTTCGACAAAGAAGCCAAATCTATACAATGGAAAAAAGAAAGCACCTTCAATATATGGTGCTGGCATAACTGGATGTCAACATGCAGAAGATTGCAAATAGATCCATATCTGTCACCATGCACAAAACTCAAGTCCAAGTGGATCAAAGACCTCAACATAAATCCAGTTACTCTGAACCTGATAGAAGAGAAAGTAGGAAGTAGTCTTGAATGCATTGGCATAGGAGATCACTTCCTAAATATAACACCAGTAGCACCAACACTGACAGAAACAATTAATAAATGGGACCTCTTGAAACTGAGAAGCTTTTGTAGAGCAAAGGACATGGTCAATAAGACAAAATGACAGCCTACAGAATGGGAAAAGATCTTTACCAACCCCACATCTGACAGAGGGCTGATATCCAGAATATATAAAGAACTCAAGAAATTAGACATCAAAATGCCCACCAGTCCAATTAAGAAATGGGCTATAGAGCTAAACAGAGAATTCTCAACAGAAGAAGCTCAAATGGCTAATTTAATTTTTTTTATGTTTTGGGGGATTTCTTATAAAAAGTACTGTTTGCATTATTTCTACCTTTCTTTTCCCCCCTCTGACTCTTCCTATTCCCCCTTTCTAGCTCAATTTCATAACTACTTCCATGTTTATTAATGTTACATTCACACACACACACACACACACACACACACACACACACACACACCCCAACATAACCTATTGAATCCATCTATCTGGTGCTGCTCTGATACATTTAGGGCTGACCCTTAAAGACTACCATAAATTATTTAAGTAACATCTGTAAATTTCTAACAAGTAATTCAAATTAAGTTCATAGTTCTGCTTACAATACATTCCACTCTCCATATTTTTTTCTTTTTTACTATTTTAAAAATCAAAATTGAGTGTCTTTTGGTTACCCTCCCCAGGCTACCCCAGTCCCTACTGTGTCTGTCACCTGGCCCTACTTCAAGCATGTGTCCCTACCCAGGTTCTCAACCCAGTGCTAGGATTCCTGTGACCATGATAGTCAGAGTTTCTTTTGCCAACAGTTAACAAAGCTCTACTTTCTTCCTCCCTAGGACACGAGCTTCCTTTATAAAGCAGGTAATGCCCATGATAGCACCTAAGAAGTTCACGTTCCTGTGCAGAAAGTCCCCTACATGGGGGCATGTGTCTTTCAGCGAAGCCAAGGAGAACTCCCTGGATCCATAACTGACCTGAGAAAATGAGGCTTGAATTTCAGTATAAATAATACAAATTATTATAAGCAGTAATGTATGCACATCATTTAAACATTGCCAAGGTGCTTTGCAGTTTTAGTGATACTAATAAGAATAGTAATACTAATAACAAATGCTCATTTCTACATAATGTCTTGAGCTATTTTTTATTAAATAAAATCAACACCATGGGAATGTGATTCATGTTCATTTTGTAGCATTAAGTGCTTTCTGACAGCCTGAATAACATTAAACAAGTATGAGATGTTATTGTCACCCGTCTTTCAAAACCCAGCTAGAGAATGCTTTCATTAAATCTTCCTTGACCACCCCACCCTTGAACCCCTTTTTGAATTCCAGCAGTGATTATTTCCCTCCCTAGTTTTCTTGGTCGTTGTGTGTGCACATGGCCTTGTACAGCTTCCATTGTCACATGTTATTTAAATATGTGTGCAATAGAGCTTCTAGTCGTTAATTGTCTGGATGTTTATCTCATCTCTCCTGAACTGGATTACAAGCTTGCTATGTCAGAGGCCATGTTCTCTGCTCTGCTGTACTGCACGCTCCCTCGGTGGCAGGCACCTGGTAAGTGCCTTTGATTTCATCTAAAGAGAGTGTTGATTCCTACAAGTGCCAAAAGAACGTGTCTCTTAAAACTCTTCCTCTGCAGGCTCCTCCCTCCTGGAATGCAACCAGAGAAGAGCTTTGAAGTGA